>NC_052482.1:20250644-20550644 GCF_009730915.1 Dioscorea cayenensis subsp. rotundata
GCTTGTTCTTGTTGATGCAAAAGAAAAAGAAGATTTCGCAAAGGCTGATCTCATTTCATTGATAACAAAACAACTGAGCTAAAAAAGGATCACAGATAAATCTGAAAATGTAACTCCTACATTAGCAAACAAGAATAGCAACTTTAATGGCAATGGCAAATTACTGAAGTGAAGGGTGGATTAATGGAAATTAAAGGGCAGCCAATTGATGGATATTAGTAGATCTAGCCTGGCAGGTTCATGGTAAATTCTGAAATTTTTATTTTACATTTGCAGATACGTCAATGCTTAGACTTTGCAATAAGATGGTAAAGATCCAAATGACAATAGATGTGCTCACCTTGTTAAACATGCGTGATTCCATTATTAGTTTAGCTTCTGCAATAATCTGAAAGAAAACAAATATGTATCACAACATAACAAGAACCAGATACAGCTATTCTGATACATCAAATAAAGACACAAGAAGAGAAAAGCTTGTGAATCTGGCAAACAAAAGATATATACCTCAGAATTCCTAATATCCTGCTGTCTTGTCTGGGAAAGCACTGTAGCACGTTTACACTCAACCTCATCTGTGCAACATTGTGTAGTGTTCCCAGTAACACACAAAAGAAATTTCAAAAGGGATCATTACAATTAAAATGCCTCAAAGACCTTTCTGATTAAATATTGTCAAACATATTTTGAAAGAAGATATATCTTAAATTTAATTTCAACACCTTAATACAGTGGATGTCCAGAAACATCAGCAGATGATGGTGCTCTAGCAAACAGAAAGTGACATCTTGATACTGCAAATAAACCAGAATAATTGAGTGAGGTTTCTGTTATTAACAAAAGTAACTAGAAAAGATAGAGGAGTCAGAAGAGAACATTTAAAGGGAGACTGAATAGCGCAGCTATTCCAAGTACAAAAGGTGCCAACATCTTTTAGAATAGTATTGTTGAATAAAGAGTGAAAGTCAAACGATACAAACCAGATTACTAAGTAGAAACAAGGCACAATCATATTGCAATGTAATGTCATCTACCAAAACTAAGCAATATTAGTACAGAAGTCATATAGGCAGCGGGAAAAGTGGGACCAACTAACAATTTAATTTGGCATTGAATTGAGCAAATATTCTCCAACTCATTTAGAATGAAAAGCCTAAAAACCTAACCAGGAACAACAGAAATTTTCCTTCCGGGAGGCTAGCATGAGATCTTTTCCCTTCTTTTCTTTCTTATTGGGATATCGTTATAGGAACAACAGCTAGAAAACATTAATTGTTTCTTTTCACTTTTTAGAGCAACTGACAATAAGAACATCCAATTTACATCTTATTTTTCGTAGAAGACCTGCAAACACAAAGTTGCGTCTTATAAAATTGGACCGTGTGCAAAAGTAGTAGTCAGCTACTACTTGTGGATACGTGGCGGCGTCAGAACCATATGTGGAATTTTCAATAAAGAGATCCAATTTTTCATCCGGTGTCGCATTTTAACTCCCTTTGGATTGCAAAACAATTAAGAGCAGTATGACCTGCAATTCACGGAGTAAACAGCAGCAGGACAGCACAAGCAATAAGGACCTAAGGGGCTACCTGCTATTTACGAGTTTGGAAAGCAAGGGCACACACATTTTGTAACATGGATTCAATGGACTGTGCGCACTGGCCTGAGCTAACCCACACCTCCTAGCTAATAAATGAATTCCCATCGGCGATTCACAACTGTGATGTCAAGTGTTCACAAAATATGCAGTGTTGAATGACAGAGTTCTGTACATGACCGATGACCCACTTATGATGTGGAACTTGAAATCCATCAGTTACACACACAAGCCATGATCCCTCTTCACTATAAGTGATTACGATTAGAAAACCATATCGCATATCCATGGGCATGACTAAATATAGAGAGAGAAACCAATAAAGGAGTGGGCAATGATTACAGAAACAAAATGTAAAAACATATAGATTATGTTGAATAGCATGCCATCAAAGAAATTTTACCAGCATAGCTACCGACTCTTCAGTTCTTCCACAGTGCGTGAGGTTGAATCTGTCAGCTATAACTATAAATCTAAGATCAAACCATTCACTACCAAATCAAATAACTTGATCTGTTTCTTCCTTGGACCATGTCTAATCACCAAGAATATCAAGCTGGTTGGTAAAGTCCATCCTTCCAGAAAATTCATATAATGCAGATGAAAACAATAAAAGGCTAACAATCACAGAATACATACTACCTAATGCTTTTCATGCCTCCTCATCCAGTGTGTGAGAACAACTAAAGACTGAAGAGTAAAATCCAAGTAATTTCATGACCAGGTTGCAGAAAAATATACAAATAAAACTGGCTAATTTAATATAAATCACAATGGAACAGAACAGAAGCACTTTCTCTTTTGTAATTTGGTTCTACATCTATTGTTCTTACCTTGTTGTATTTCATAAAAAGCATAAAGTCACCTGTTGGAGGAACACCATTCACAGCCTAACCTAAAAAATGGGAAGTAACCAGCAATAATAAATTCATGGTCCGCATGCAATCAACGAATTAATGGAATGAGGCAAGTGAACAGACCCTATGATAGAGCTGTAAATTGTCTGTCCGTGGAGAACATGTAAAAGGAAGCCATTGCCATGTGATCTGCAAAGAGAATAGTGCATATGTGAAACCATAAGTATCAACACCAAATGCAGAAGAAATAAGGCCACCATTGGCCAAATAGAAAAAGATGACTGAAAGTGCAGTGTCCAAGGTTACATTTCATTCAAAATCAAATAACATTGGGATAATGAAATATATGTTGATAGTATCATCTGCATTACACATTTTGTTTATAGACCTCACATCTAATATTAATCCAAAAATTTTAATCTACAGCAGTTGGCTGGTTGCTAAACCAAATAAATTTGAAATTTAGCTTCAGAGATTGAGCTGTTTCTATATGAGAATTGATTGAAAAGCTGGCCCATTGTGTCTGAGATAACAGTGCAGCAATTTGATTTAGCTTCTCTGCCCAAATGACTAAAAACCCAGCCCCTTCTTCGTAACAAATTAAACTGTTTAGGGGTAATTAATGTGATTTAGCTCTTTCGGTTTTCTACTGTTCTGAACACAGTGAATGGACATCCATACCCTTCTCTTCTCAGTCAACCAGCTGTAACTCCCTGGGGGTAACTTATGTAAATTCACCCTTTTTAAAACACACTGAATTTACCTGAACGCCCTTAATTGAGTGACTAACCAATTTAACTGTTGAGGCCAATTGGTGTCATTCTTCCCTCCCAGCTCATCCATCATCCCTTTTTAAAACACACTGAATTTACCTGAAAGCCCTTAAATAGTAAAGGATAAAATTATTATTATTATTATTTTGTTTTTAAATGATGTTTTGTTTGAATTACAATTTTTTTAATAAATTAAAAAATGGAAATAATTAATTAATTGAAAAGAATACCAACCTTGGTACTAAAACGTTCTCGGTTATGTTAGAATTTATGTTAAAAATAATAATGATAAAAATATTGGTTTTTAAATCATGTAAATATCAAAAATCATTGGAACAGTAAATCATAAATATCAAATATTGCAACCTTTTTATTTTGCAAAGTTTTTGAAATTATAAAAAGTTAATTGCTATCATATTTCTTTCATGGAAAAGCGGAGATGGGGCAGATGGCGGGTAGCCGAGGAGGACCGACTTTTGGAGCGATTGGTTCGAGACTATTAGCTAGATACGCTCACGATAGAGCCAAATTGCTTGGCGGATCATGGGGCTGAACCACCCGAGGGGTTCTCGGAAGAGATGGCACTTCCTCACTCCGACGTTCGAGAGGCTGCGACCTCGGCCAAAGAGTCCTTCTCCACAACACATCGGAGGCGACACATGGCCCACTTTTTGACCGAGATACAAGATACACGGGCTTTGTCGCTCGATCAACGGCATCCTCACGGAGGCAGGGGTCTGGACCAAGCAGCAAGGATCTTAGTGGCCCGATCGGATGGGGGTCAAACTCGGCGATCAACCTAACTGACCCTACGAGGCCGAGGCGGACCCAACTAACAACCAAAGGTCCGACTTGCACTGACCCAACACCGCACGAGGTACATGAGCCAGCGAGGCAGATCTATAGGGGCGACCGGTGAGCAACCAAACACTACATGAGGGACATAACCTAGCGAGCAACCAAAGGGGTTCGACCACAGAGAACAACCGAGACACCCATGAGGTACATGAGCCAACCTAGCAACCTAAGGGGCTAAACCCGCATCGTTGGACGATGTGCCGAAAGCCGCATTGCGACGAGGCTCCGTACTCGAACACTCGCACGTGAACGAGATTGCTCCGAACCCGCCATGACTGAGGGTGTCCCTACTGCGCATTCGTAGCGGTGGAGGTTGCTCTACGGAGGTGTTACCATTAACCTGCGCATCACCTGCTCTATACGCACATTTAACCAATATTGTGGTTGTTGGACGTAGTGGCTCAAATCCATAGTCCCACATCGCCTGTGAGACCAATTCTCTCCGTACATATCTTACTCAAACCCTCCCTATACTCATGCGGTTATGGAGAGTTAGAGGTGGTGGGTCCCTATAGTAACGTGGTATCGGTACTGTCCCACGTCGATGCCGATTAGTGCATCGATGAGCTGGGATCTTGGCTCTCACATCCACTGTGGGTCCAGGGGGTGTTGGGACGTAGTGGCT
Source organism: Dioscorea cayenensis subsp. rotundata (assembly GCF_009730915.1). Lineage (NCBI taxonomy): Eukaryota > Viridiplantae > Streptophyta > Magnoliopsida > Dioscoreales > Dioscoreaceae > Dioscorea > Dioscorea cayenensis. The sequence continues at coordinate 20,255,355 of NC_052482.1, forward strand.
TGCGGTCCATAGTCCCACATCGCTGTGAGACCAATTCTCCAGAACACAGTACTCCTTCTAAACCTTCTCTATAACTCATGATTATGGAAGAAAGTTAGAGTTGGTGGGATTCTCTATGTAGCAGTGGTAACTTGTAAGTTTGTGATTAGTAATAGTTTTTATATTTTATGTTACAATTCTAAAGGTTTGATATTTTTGAACAACTAAGACCGATGGAGAGGGAGTTGACGTAACTCCGGATTTGATCATGTAGAAGATGATAACTTTTTTACTGTAATGGGCATTGCTTGTTGAGAAGCTTGAGTAATGTAATGAGTCGGGGGGTGTTTTGGATCCGATTGGATCCCTGGGAGTCGGAATCGCAGTACTCTCGCATCCCACTCCCATGTTTGTTTTGAAGTAATGGGAGTCTCATTACCTCGATGGGATGGGCCGGGATGGCTGGGACCATCCCATCGAGGAGATTCTCATTACCCGATTTCCAAAATTGGGGGTAATGGGACTCATGAGCAGAAAGGGGTAATACCCATATTACACTCTCTTTTATATTTAATTAATATTTAAAATTAATATAATTAATTAATAAATTTAATTATATTAATTTCAAATAAATAATAATTAAAAATAATGATATTTAAATTATTTTATAAGTAAAATTTTTATTTTTGTTAATTAATTATATGTTATTATTACTTTAAATAATTAATTATAATAACGTATTTACTATTAATTAACATATAAAATAATTTAAAACATCATTATAACTATTATTATAATTAAAATAATTAATTAATGGGGTGTAATAATCCCCTATTATTATTTTTAATTATTATAATTAAAATAATTAATTAAATATGTAAATTAATTATATTAAGTTTGAATATTTAATTATAATATATTCTAAATATTTAATAATAAATAATATTAAATATTTATTATTAAACATAATTCATTATTTTATACAAATAATTTATTTACACAAAAGAGTATTAATGTAATTTTCATCCAATCTCTTACTATTCGCTAACTCTTATTCTCCATCCAAACAACTTCTTTCATTATCCTCCTCTTTTCCCTATTCTTATTCTCGTTCTCTTCTCTTCTATTCCTCTTTTCATTTCCTATTCCAGCAATCCAATCCTGCGCAGTCAGCGAGCAAAGAACTTAGCATTGGGAACCGAGTAGTCTTTTTTTTCTTTTTTAACACACTTGCCAGACCATTTATCCTGTAAATTATTACCTTCTTAGTTGTCACAAGTACTTCGATTATGTCCTTTTTCAGCATCCTAATGGAAATTGTGCATTACATGATAAAACATGGCTGTTTTCCATTTGCACTTTTAAAATTTTGGACATTTGTAGCATTTCTTTGAGCAGTGCCTTGGGTAGTGTTCATCTCACTCTGCATCAGATTTTTGGGCAGAGAACTGAATGTTACTCTTTTCCTCCTATCATGGTTCTGGTTCTTTTAACTCCCTGATTATCCAGCTTGTGCGGTTGTACAAAACGTCCATGGATATAGTTTGTATGGGAAAAATATGTGAATTTTTCAACTCCTGTTATCCATATTTATCTTGTTTTTTATGGTGTGTTCATTGCAGGGAGCTGTTAAGGTGATGGCAAAAGATCTTATCTGAACAAGGCATCAAATTACAAAATTTCATGCACTCAACTCACAACTCCAAGGTGTATCTCTTAGAATTCAGGTAGGATTTTAGTTTTATTGTCATCTTGCATGACTAGAAAGCCTTATTGCCTTGAGTTTGTTGTAATGACTTAATGAAAATTTGTTGCAGGTTCTCTAACTAGTACTGTATTTAAAAGCATGAATGCTATGGAGTTTGGTTTTTTTAGCAATTGGACAAATTGTTACAATGAAAAAAAGTTGAATAATTAGTGAAAATTTGGTGTTTCATTAATCTATGAAGACAATTTAAGTTGTTGGTATTTAGATGTAGCCGCATGTAGGAGATGAACTATATAATTTGGAATTGAGTGTATAATTGATTGTATGAAGCAAAGGGTTCTGGACAAAAGAAACTGTGAAGTGGAAGGGATTGTTAAAAAGTTTAGTGATGATTTGCTGATAGAATACCAGAGTTTGGAAATTTGTCTCTTTAAGAGTGGAAGAAAACCAATGGATTGTTATATTGTAAAATCTCAATATGTTTATTGAAGTTTATGATGAATCAGTGTGAAGGTTTTTTTTCCCGGAAATCTAGCAAGCTATGATTATGCATCAGTAAGCTCTTGGTTTTTTATTATAATCAGGTCAGTTGGTTCTCCATTGGTGAAGCTTGCTTATTTCTCTTAATTTGGATGCAGGTAGTCTTGGTGTGTAATAATTTATGCAAATAATAGTTGGTACACTGAGAAGAAGTCAATTGATTATGATAAAAAGAACTAGTTCATCCGGAATGAAACCTATATATTGACTGAACAAGAATCTGATTAATTAGAATAATGGGTTCAGGATCTAAGTTATGGATTAATTTTTGTTATATCCACCTTACCTGATTAGTGCTCTCTAATATGTAATTGTCATCAGTGTGAGATTAGACACAACAAACATTGAAGTGAAGAACATTTTGGGTTGTTCACTTCAGTTGGTTGTACAATACTAGATTAGATTTAAAATTGTAAAATGACGATCACTTTAACTAATAATGACAGAATGACAATATTGACAACTGAATTTTAAGATATTATATCTGGATTCGATGACATTAGCAGATAATAATGGTTCAATGACATAATGACATTGCCGATGAAACAGAATTTTAGGCATGTTATTCCCTTCAATTAGATAAGTAAGGAATCATTAATGCGGAATCATGGTCGTATTCATGTGACCTTATATTCTTGGAGAACCTATCCTTTTTTTATCCTATCATAATAATGCAGATGAACACTTGTGCTTATTGCACTTGTTCTTATTTCTTTTTGCTAATATGGAAAACGAAGTTGAGCTTTCAGCTCAATGGTTGACCTGTACTGTTACATATAGATCCAATCCGATAATTAACTTCTGTGAAATAAGTTTTTATTAATAACTTTCTCTCAAATAAATGTGACTTCTCTAGTTTTCTGTTAACCCTCTTGATTGACTGGAGGTGAGCCTTTGTATCTCATTGTTCTGGTGCAGTAGAAAGGCAAGCAACATTTAGAAGATCAGAATATATATGACTTGAACCAAGCATGCTTATCGTTTTCTTCTCTTTATTCATTCTGTGTATTATGTCAACCTTTCTACTATATCATGCCTTCTATTTGCAAGTACAATTTTTTAGTGTTGCTCTATATTACACTGGGAATTTTATTTTATTCTGGCTGCAATTACTGATGCCGATAGAAAAGAGGTGATATATATATATATATATATATATATATTTGTGGTGTTCTTCAATCGAGGGAATGAAAATGGAGAAAAATAATTGATAGAGGTGAAAAGAAAAGGAAAGACAAATTTCATTGGTATATGTCTTCTTAATTTGCATATCCATCTTACTTTCTGTGTGTTTGGATTTTGGACTTTGGATTGAATGAGAATAGATGAGAACATGGACACTGAGTAGAGGGAAAGCAAAGATTAGAAATTTCATGGATGTATATCCATCTTATTTTCTGTGTTTGTGGACTTTGGATTGAACTAAAATTACAATAGAAATTGGTGAAAGGAAAAAGCAAATATAAGAAATTCTGTTAATATGTTTTCTTGCCTATCCACATGTGCATACAAATTGGTAACTGGAATTATTAAGAGAGGAGATGTCGTAATGGTTTATATTTGTTACTGTAGTACTCAGTTGTTGAGGAAAAATATTTCTCATGTATCCTTGCATTTGTGTGCTTGTTTGATTATCTATGCATCAGATTTTTGCTGCTGCCATTGTCGTATTAGTGAAGAACTTCTCAACCAGAGAAGCTAAATTTTATTAAAAGATATTGGAAACAAAGAAAGTAACAAAAACACAGTGGAAACGAGACAAGTGAAACTAACTTAGAAGACAAATCCATTATCAATAAAAAGAACGCATGACTGTATGATTGAAATGAATAGAAGGCAGAGTGGTTGCTAGAGATTGTAAACATCTTTTAAAGTTCTGACATTTGCAGATATGTCTTCTGTCAACTCTCAGCATGAGACCAAGTAGGATGGTGGATATAATAGCGATTTATTTGAACAATATGGTATCGAGTCTATAATAAGTTTGACACCTCTCTGTTGGCTTACATAGATGTACTACCTTTGTTATTCATCTTTGTTTATAATTTTGTTAGTCTTTTACATAGATGTACTACGTTTGTTTTAAAATAAGTTTTCCAGAAACAAGAAATGATTTTTATTTTATACAACTAGCCTTTGTCTACATTGGAAATTTACCATAAATAGATTTAAGCAACAGCTTATCTTTCTTCACCAAAAATTGGTACCACACCTAGGGTCATTTGGTGGCATAAGAAAATGGATCCAATTGTTTGGTTGTGATCTGGTCCCTGGAACAGTAGAGATTTAAAATAACACATTGGTTGGTGGACTGTGTATGTTGAGAGAGTGGTTTGTGATTTATAAACGCAAATAGATGATATCATAATTAATTTAATTTTTCTAGATCACTAACATCATGGTCTCAAGGTACTGCTTTGTTTGCACAAATAATATTACTAACAAGGATGCATATGAAGTTTTTATAATAATACAGGAATTTACACGTGTATAACAGTTAAAAGTTGTATTGCATGCATACCAACAACTACATGCTTGAATGAAGAATATCAATATATACCATCCACATTCTTGAATGAAATGGATCATGAAGTCAAAATTTTGCTAATTTTGTAAAGTTATGATTTGTTGTTGTTATCTTCTTTCCTTAATGAAAGAAGCACAGCAAGCTGGCAAAGATCAGATTGATAGTAGTTACCTTGCTATTCTTGGGTTTGCTTCAGTGGCAGGGTATCATGGAGGACACTCCCATTGACCTTTAAGCTGCCAGTCCAGGCCATTTAAAGTAAAAATGGACAAACAGTGAACAATGATCTCAAAAATTCATGCAGAATGGGTTGGAATCTGTTCATGCTGCTTATCAAAATCAAGAACTCTGTAATGAATCTAAAAGAAATTAATCCGGGTTTCAGATCTCCCCAACAATCTAGCTTTTCAGATCTTGCTTTTATACACCCATTGGATAGCAATTTAAAGTATGACGTCAAAGTGTAAGAGGGAAGTCGTATGTTCAAATCTCTCACTCAGCAGATCACGCTCTCACGTACTTGCATACATCGCTCACACGGGATTCTCTATTATTCCATACATGCGTTCTGTCAAGATCTGTTTAATCATGTTTATATTCACGTACATGACTTGTATTATTATATTAATCATCTGGTTTATAGCAATTTTGAGTTGAAAACATTGTTTTCTTTTCCTTTTTCGTCTAAGCTGGGCAAGACTTAAAAATTCGAGGGATGTGACCTGAAAAAGAGTTATTAGAAAGATCTATGTAAGAGAAGAAGAAGAAGGGGCTATGCATATGGAGATCTGGTAAAGGACCTGAGAACAAATTTGAAGAAAGATCAAGGTTTTCCATGTGAGTGAAAGTTAAGAATTCAGGGATCATCCCCTGAATTTGGTTATTGGAGAGGTCTAAATCAACGAGGTTGTGAGTAGTCCAATGATCAATTTTCTGTTGATCGAGTGTTGATTTATTTTGATTTTTCTGTTATGTTAACTATTTTCAGTAAAGAAATGTGTTTTGATTTACTAATTAGTTTTTTTTGCTTATAATGGCTTTGAGCAAAGGCTCAATGCCCTTATAAATGATCATTGCTTTATCTCTGTTGCCTGATATTAATCATGTTGGGATGCTAATTGCATTCCTACTAGATTAGCTGAGCTATAGCATTTAGTTTTCTCTCATCAATAAACTCAACAAATATATATGCTTTCCGGTTTTTTAAAACAAAACATCGTAGGCAAGGACTTAGGCCATTAGTAAAATAAATTTTTCTATAAGTTTTTTTTTTATATTAAGGGTATAATTTTGAGAAAAATCATATACAAATAGGCCCAGTAGACAGAGAGTTATTTGTGATAACTGATAAGCATCGATGTTTTAGAATTTTATTTTATTTTTTTTTAAATGATTTGGTTTTTCATGTCATTTTTCTCTTGATGTATCTGAAGACTACTCAACAAGCTACCTCAATAGTGGTTTTTAACTTTTTATCATTGCATTTTAAGTTTTAATTAATTATTTTTCTATTTATACAATATTTTGTTCAATAACTTATTAAATGATTAACAACAAAAGAAATTTTGAAATTAGAGCTTTAGATGTGTCACATGGCCATTCATGTAAATATTAAAATAATTACAGTCCACTGTATGTGTGCATCAAATCAAATAATCAATCATGTTATAATGTTGAACTGTTTATTAATATCAAGAATTAAATATTATTTATTTATCGTTTTGTCTTCATTATTAAATGCCACTGGTCATGACTCATGGTTATGAACTTGGAAAGAGAAAACAACAAAGAATGTGGAGTCTTATATCTGTAATGGGCAAATTGCAAGAAAATAACCGATAATTTATGGAAACTCTTCCCAACGTCCAGTCGGTTTGAAAAAGGCTAAATTGAAAGAAAACAAATCAAGCTGATCTTACATCTAGTAAATGGGGCAAATTGAAGAAGATAACCGACAACTTATGGAGATATGAAAAAGAAAAATGCAGATAAAACTGGCTATGAAAAAGTTTAAAGAAGAAAAATAAGATATTAGTTACGAGACTTGAGTCATCATCGATCCTAATATTCAGTGCCTATATTCAATCGAACAAAGCACGAATTATGCAAAAGGACATTCTCAACAACCACCTTCGCTCATCATCAAATCCATTCAAGCTATTTCGATAATATAGGAAGTGCTTAGATGATTTACCGAATATTAGTTTTAATGTAATTAGTTTTTTACATTGTATTGACTTTTTATTAAGGTTATTTTCAATAAAAATTTTCAACTATTCCTCGTTTTTATAAATTTATTATATATTAATAATTATCTATTTTAGTTATTAATTAAATAATTATTATTATTGATTATTAATTAATTACACACAAATTAATATTATAACAAATACTTATAATTATATTAACGAAATAATAATTTTATATATTTCATTACAATAATAAAAACAATAAAAATATAAAAATATAATTAAAAATAAAAATAATGACCATTTTGGGTGTTGGAAGGTATGACCCCAGTTGCACTCAAAACCCAAATTTGGGATTTGGGTGTGGGTTGGAGTACTCTACACCCAAATCCCACCCCAAATTGGACTTTGAGCTGTAAGGCCAGATGGTCTGGTTGTGGCCTCAGGTGGTGAGGGTTCCCAACATGAGCTGGAGAGATTGGGAACAGAGAGAGAGATGTTTTTCTAATTTATTTGTTTTCATACTAATGTAAAGCTTGATAATGATCCCAAAAATGCTTGGCTTAAATGATATTTTTGGGACTTTTACCAGCAGATAAGTGAGCTACTCTCAGAGTTCTATAAAAGAATAAATTTTTTTTAGTAAATTTATTTGTTTAAAAAATTTAAAAACTCTATCATTTGGATCAACCCGATTGAGTAAATGAGTTATGTTTGATAATGGTTTTATACAATTTATTGTTATGTTGGGTTTGAGCCCAAATAAAAAGCAAACTTTTTCTTTTTAATTTACATTTTGAATGTATTAAGATGAATATTGGGCTAAAAACCTTGATGCTATAATTATTTAATTTTTAATTTATTATTATCATGATATTTGAGATAGTGTAGTATTTTTATTTATTGAAAAGCAAAAACAAATGTGAATAATAAAATAAAAAAACAATAATACAATGAGGTGGGGTTTTTTGTTGGGGGTGATCTAAAACATGTAAGATTACCTCAGTTGAATGTAAATCTCCATTTTTAACCTTTCAATTCAATAAAATTTCAAAAAAACTTCAATTGTTTTTAAAAATTAAAATAAGAAAAGTCCATCCTCATTCATCATATACTTTTTATATAAAAATATATTTATTGAAATATTTAGTTAGAGGAAAGAAAAACATTTGATTTTTCTTTTTCAAATATTAAGTTGAAGATTATTTATTTCAAATAATTAAATTTGACTTAATTAATATTTATATAAATATAATATTTTTAAAGTGAAATTTTTATTATTAAACAATTTTGATATATTTGGCAACTTTAGTGGAGCATTTTAGTAAAAAGATAATTAATAAAAATATAACTTTAGTGTTACATTCTAGCTTAAGGCTACAATCAAACTGAGTTTGAGATGAGCTTTGTTTTGTTCAAGCTTAGTTTGATACTATTTAAACCGAGCTCGAGCTCAAATCGAGCCTATTTGGAGCTTCCTTAGATTGCTGTTAGTTCAACAAAATATGAAGATAATGTGGTTTAAGAGGTTGGTTGAGTAATTGCAATCCATGATGTTTTTCTCACCTCTACAAAAGTATTTGAGACTATATATGTTGGGAATTTCATATTTGCGTATGTAATAGTGTTTAAGTATATAAATGTTTGCCATGAGCATATTCACTATTTTTCTCACTTTTTAGAAAAATATATTTAAGACTATGAATTCTAAGGTTTCATGTCTCATGATTTAATGGTTCTTTATTTGACTTTTAATTACAATCAGATTCATAGTTTTTTTATTTGATTATGTTTATTTACTTTTTGTTGTAGAACTCATGGTTTGAGGATTAAGAGGTTTGAAGATTATGGAGATAGAAGATGGTGCTAAGTTCATTTTTGGTGTACTTAAAAATTATACACGTAAACAATTGTAATAGAGCTAGATAAGATACTGCTAAATTCTTCTTTTTCTTTGGGGTGTATTTAAGATGGTGCTAAGTTCATTTTTTTGGCATGCTTAAGTAAAAATACATTGCTTTGAAATTATCAATGAAAATCTTTTGAAAACCAAGTTTTTAGAATATTTGTGATTATTTTGCAAGATTTGTCTTGTAGATATGCAGGTCAAAAATAAAAATACAACTGTAAATTTACCACCCAAAAATAATATATTAGTTAATAGATCAGTTTTTGAGGTGGTTTATGACACTATTAATTAATATTATTCGGAAATGAGTTATTAAATCATTTATTTATTTATCTATTTATTTATTTATTCATTCATTTTATGTGAAATACTTTATGACACTATTGGGGGAGGAGCGCGTGGAGAAGGAAATTACGACCGGGGACCCTCAGATTAACTTTATTTTTATTTTTGATGCGTTTTCCCCTTCAAGGTTGTTGTGGGTTTTATTTTTAAAACATTTTTTTAATTTATCATTCAATGTTTTTTTTTTCCTAATAATCAGTTTACATGCAGTACTGTCTTATCTCCAGACCAAGATAATTTTTATTCTTTTATTTTTAAAAACAAAAAAGTCAAATAATTAGCTTCTCTTAATCAAAATACCTTAAATATTCAAATCCCATTTGTCCATTCAAAATAATATAAAAATCAACCGTTAATATTCGAACATAAATCTTACCTATTCTTACTTAAAGCACGTTAATGTTTACATGGCCGTAGAAGTGCAAATTAATGATGCAATAGGATGCCCTGCCGTGCCTCCTTCCATTGCGTGCTGGTTCAGTCGATCCCTCGGTCTCGGTCAGCTCGGCCATCAGTTTCTCCCGGTCAAGCGAGGAACTGGAGGAAGAGGAACTAGGCGAGCGAAAGCTGGAGAACGAGAAGCTCGAGCTCGAGCATCTTCATCGGCCTTACACTTTCATAACGGTTTCTTTGTTTATATTTTTTTATACTCCCCATTCGTTCGCTTTTTATCCGTCATAAAACTTATATTCTTTTTATTTATTATTTTTCAATATTAAAGCGTTTATTATTATTTTTAATATCCTATATTTATATTCGATTTTCTCATTGGAATTAAATATGAGAGAAAAATATAAAGATATAAATTAGGAGTAATTTTGGAAAGATAACAAATTTTTTTATAAAAATTTGTGAAATAACTAAATTTATTGGTATGTGAGATTCGGTTATTCACGACAGATAAAAAGGAACGGAGGGAATATTTAATAACATAAGAATAACAGTTAATAACTTAAAAATAAACGTTACAACCATTATTAACAAATATTTAAGAAAAATAATAAAAAAAACTTAAAAAACCTGATTTAAGAAAAATAATAGAGCCAACATATAGTTGGCTACAACTGCTAAAAATAAACACTAAAAAGTCATGATTATATGTACATGATAGCGTTAAAAGACCTGATTAAAAACCCAGAAGAGCCAATCAATATCGCTTTAATAACCATTAATTTTTTTAATAACTTAAAAATATACCTTAAAAGTCATGACTATCAAAATATTTCAAAAAAGAAAGCATAATTAAAAAGCCAGTACTTTCTAGATATTACCATTATTATTATTATTATTATAATTATTATTGTTGTTGTTTTTGATTGTCATCTTCATTAAAACTCTATTCAAAAATACAGTCAAAGTTAATGCAATAAACAAATATTTTTTAAATATATATATATATATATATACTGTGAAGGCAGGTGAATGCGTACCATTAATGATGTTCTGGTGGGCACGATCTTTGATATGAATTCCAACTTTGTTTGATGTTGACAACACGTTGATCTTCTTCGGTGTTCGTGTAATGCGTTGCGGAGCTTCATTCTCGTTCCGTCCACGTTTATGGCTTACGTGTCTCAATTGCATGGGGAACTTTGTTTTCATTCTCTTGGCCTACTACATGGCTCAACTGGCTCATTTGCTCATTCTTGACCGCCATCTCCTACTCTCTTTTAATTTGGTTTTTTTTTTCCTTGCTATTTATATAGAGTAATATATATATATGAGAACCCATCATCTGGGGACGTCCCAGATTTGAAATCTAGGGATATCATCTAATAGCCCAGTCGGATGAAAAATCGGACTGCTTATCATTATAAAACGGTAGAAATGCGTTTACATACGGTGTTGTCGATGATCGATAAACGATAAAAAGGCTGTATACGGTGTTTATATAATCGATCAAATCAGTGGATGATGATCCGACGAAACCAGATTTAAAAACATCGCAGAATTGAAATCTGCAGCGTCACTGGGATGATGTTTTCACTATATATATATATATATATATATTATAGTTGTTAACCCAATTAAATTAAAATATTTTTAGAAAAATTTTTAGTATATTATTATGTATCCTATTTTCAATTCAAATTGGTTTGGAAATTTGTAATATATTAGTATATATCCCTAACTAAATTTACATATTTTTGGAAAATTTTAATATATTACTAAAATTAAATAGTTTTGGAAATTTGTAATATATTATTATATATCCTAATTGAATTCAAATAATTTTGGAAATTTCTAATATATTAGCATGTATCCATTTTGTTTTTGGAAATTTGTAATATATTATTGTATATCCTAACTAATTTGGAAATTTGTAATATATTATTATATATCCTAATTGAATTCAAATAGTTTTTGGAAATCTCTAATATATTAGCATGTATCCTATATTTTATTTTATTTTATTTTATTTTTGTATGAAAAATGGATACATGTATCCTATTTTGATGGGAGCGAAAGAAAAGACATTCAAATTTTTTAGAAATATCTAATATATTAGTATAGATCCTACTTTGGATAGGAGTGACTAGGAAAATACATGATGTGAAAAATTATATGTATACAGTATATATATACACATTACAGGTTCAAAAATAAGTTTTTAAAAATATCATTAGATTTATAGTACTTAGGGTTACTGTTCAGTATCATGATCCTTTATGGTTAACTTTGGAGACCAAATTCAGATCATACTCTTCCTCGCCCCTTTAGCTTTCTATGATTTTTTAATAGCATTTTTTATGAATGTTATAATATAGAATATGTAATTAATAATATGGCATACATATTAGAAGCTAATGTTTTTAAAAATCCAATTAGTATATATTGGTATATATGCTGTAAAAACACTATATTTTATTATTTATAAAAAAATATTCTTAGTCACCTGACCTTTTACAAATTGATATGTATAAAATTATATATAAATTTTTTTAAAAAACAATAATTGTCAATATATATTATTTAGCTCCTTATTTTCACTTGACCCACTTTTAAAAAATTTATGGCTCTATCTTTTCATTGACTATATGTATTTGTGAAATTATTGTAGTATATGTATAAAATATAATGGAGAGGTGTCAGTCAAGATTGATCTACAAAATATATGCGTGTTCTTACAAATATATAAAAAACAATATAAAAAAGAAAATATATGAGGATTTATTTGGAAAATTTGTAGGAAATGTGAAAATGTGGGAATCTTAGACTTATTTGCAAAGTTGGCACAAAAATATAAAAATGAGATAATCTTATATTTATTTTAAAAAATGGTCGGATTTATTTGCATAAATTTTGTAAATTAGTAAAACTTATTATTATTATTATTATTATTATTATTATTATTATTATTATTATTATTATTTTGTAAAAATGGATAAACCGTATGCATTAGAGAAAGAGGAATAGTACAACATAATTTTTGAAAAAATTTATTATCCAACGTGTGCGTGCGCGTAGATGATGGTGATAATAATATTAAAATGCTTATAGATGGTATTATTGAAGCTATTTAATTACCAGTTTATGAGATCTCTCATGGTCTTAGGGGCTATCTGTATTGGCCCAACTTAATTGGCATTCTTTTTGGGCTAAAGAGGGGCACAGGCATCAACTGGGGCCCGACCCAAACCAGCCATACCTACATGGCTACATGTTAGCTTTAGGATTATCCGTGCCTCAACCTGAACCGGCTCTAGCTGATATGCTAACCCACCGGGCTAGATTAGCCTGGCAGAGCCAAACCCGTCCCGTGTCACTATCTTAAACCGCAGGCCGAGTTAGAACCTCCTAGCCATGGGTTTATTTAAAAATAAAAATAAAATTATAAAAACAACATATATATAAATTGGGTTTAGGTATGACCCTTTTTACAGGCAGTTACTAATTGCCATATATATTTTTAAAAATAAAATAATTGATGTGAGAATTAATTTGAATAACATGAGACTATTATTTTTATTTTTAGTTAAAAATATCAATTAATAACTTGCAGTTTATTTTGAAGCAGGTAAGTATAAGAATGCTAACGTAGACCACCATTGTTTGTGTCTTGTAGACCACCATTGTTGATATTTTTTTGCCCTAAAAATCAAATAGAATTTTAAAAAATGCAGATATATGTATGATAATTTTAAATAAATCACAATAATTAAAAGTTTTATATTTATTAATTTTATTTTTGTTAAATACTCATTATTGAATACTTTTAATAATATTTTCAAAACCAGATATTACTTGATGTAGGATTAAATCTAAATTTTAAGAATAATTGACTTGATTAAAAAGGATCTATGAGGAATTGAAGAGATTTTATTAAATAAAAAATTTATTTTTCCATAAAAAAAAATTAAATATGAAATGATAAATCTAGGAATCATAAATATCTTAATTTATTTTTAAAAATTAAGTTAGAGTGAAAAACTTTCTTATCAATATAACAAAATCTTAAGTAAATTATTTATTAATCAAGATTTCAAATATTATGATTTTAAGTTAATAATATGTTTATAAATACGCAAGATTTTAAAGATTCCACATTAAATGAAATATATTATAGAAAAATTACGGTTTTAAATTAATAATATATTTATATTGTTGCACACTCATAAAATTATGTTGTAGTATAACAATATATATATAAATAATTTGGTATTACAAAAATAGATAATATAAATAATAAAGATGAATAATAAATATAAAAATAATAAATTGTAATGTTGAATGATGAATTTCTTTCACAATGCTTTTGCTAATAACAAGTAACAAGTAAATAAAAATGATACTAAATGCAAAAATATGGGTGAAGATATATATACATTATTAGAAAATTATTTTCAATTTTTAAATAGTTTTTATCTTTTTAAGTTTTGTCTCGATTTATTTAGTTTACTTCCGGTCATGGGTTTGTACCCAATGCGTAAATTTCTATCCTATGAAAATATATATTTTTTAAGCGTACAAACCCAGTATCAGGCATGATATAAACGTGAAACTAACTCGTAAACATATATGTTTTTGGATTTTTAGAACATCGTATGTAAGGGACCTAGGGTCGTTGGTAAAATAAATATTTCTCGGTAAGATTTTTCTTTTATATTAAAAGGTATAATTTTTGAGAAAAATCAAATCCAAATAGGCCCAGTAGACGGGAGGAGTTGATTTGATGATAAGGATCAATGTTTTATAATTTGATAATGATTTGGTTTTCATGTCATTTTCTCTTGATGTATCTGAAAGGCTACTCAACAAGCAACTTCAATACTGGTTTTCATCATTGCATCCTAAGTTTTAATTAATTAATTAATCTCATTTATAAGCAACAATTTGTTTTCATGGCTCATTAGACACAGAGTTATTTGATGATAACGATCAATAATGATTAACAACTAAAGAAATTTTTGCAAATTGATGTGTCACATGGCCATTTATGTAAAACAAAAATAATCACAGTCCACTGTTTGTGTACATCAAATCAAATAATCAATCATGAGTCTTAGTTGTGGGTCTGTGAAAGGGGTCCAATGTGAGCTGGTTGGGAACAGAGTGAAGAGATTTTTTTTTTTTCTAATTTATTTGTTTTCATACTAATGTAAGTTTGATAATGATCCCAAAATGCTTGGCTTAAAAATGATTTTTATTTTTGGGACTTTTACCAGGTGAGCTACTCTAAGAGGTCAATACAAGAATAAATTATTTTTCAGTCAAATTATTTGTTTAAAAATTCAAACTCTATCATTTGGATCAACCCTAATTGAGGTAAGTGAGTTATGTTTTGACAATGGTTTTGTACAATTTATTGTTATTGGGCTTGAGCCCAAATAGCAAACTTTTTCTTTTAATTTACATTATGAATGTATTATATTGGGCTACCTTGTTGCTATAATTATTTAATTTTTAATTTATTATTATCATGATATTTGAGCTAGTGTAGTATTTTGTTTATTGAAAGTAAAAAAAATGTGAATAATAGATTAAGATAAGAATACAATGAAGTGGCGTTTGGTTGGGGGTGATCTAAAACACGTAAGATTACCTCATTTGAATGTAATTTTTTTCTTCTTCTCCATTTTAACCTTTCAATTCAATAAATTTCATAAACTTCAATTTTAATTAAAAAAAATAAGAATATTCCATCCTCATATATTTTTTATATAAAAATATATTTATTGAAATATTTAGTTGGAGGAGAGGAAAACATTTGATTTTTTTTTTCAAATATTAAGTTGAAGAAAAAATATATATATTTATTTCAAATAATTAAGTTTTCTATCTAACAAAACATGTTAGTGTTACATTCCAGCTAGGGCTACAATCAAATTGAGTCGAGCTGAGTTTTGTTATGTTTAAGCTTGGCTGAATACTATTTAAACCGAGCTTCTTTTGTTAAGCTCGAGCTTGGCTCGCTAAGGAAATATCAAACTTGAGCTCAACTCGAATAGCTATAGTGTAGCTTGTACAACAATTTACTACATTAATATTTATATATAGGTACAATACATGTGCTTTCATGATAATTTTAATCATTATAGTATAACTACGAGTAATGATTAAATTTTTTTAGATGCTATAGTATCATATGGTATATTATTGAGCCTCTTACGAGCTTTGATGAGGCAAGCAATATGAGGTTTGAGCTCGGCTCGATTATCTACTCGAGTTTGAAAGTCAAGCTCAAGCTCGATTTGACTCTCATAGTTTGCTTTAATAACGAGCTTTTTGAACCAAGCCTCGAGCAACTTTCGAGCGGCTTTGTTCATTTGACCCTCATTCCAGTTTGTCAACCAAATAAAAAGGGTGCACATATTTTTCCAATGATATGATTTGAGAATCATATTCTCGATGTCCTATTATGAACAATAATGTAAGAATATGTGAATCAAACAACACTTAAATTTTACTTCGATAAGAGCGATATAGTTAGTATTATGTTTGTTTTAAGTGATTTTTTTATTTTTATATTTCATTTTTAAAACTGATATAAATAAGTATAACTATATATATTGACAAATATATACAAGCTATATGTCAGGGGAAGGCACATGTGAGAAGTATGAACTCAAGCTCTACAACATTTGTGCCTTCACCCTAAACAAACTAACGTTCAAATTCACCTTTTTCATTGGACACGAATAACCTACACAGGTGACTCGGTGCTAATAAATAAAACGGTGATTATATATGTATATATATATATGTTAGAAATATTTCTCAGTCAATTTTGATAATCCATATTAAAATTTATATATAGAAGCATAATATCCACGGATGATGCTTTCAATCTATAAATTAGAAATAAGACTATGTTTAAGCTAATGACAAAGATTTATAAAAATATTGCTTTCAATTTACTTACATAGAGTGATGGATATGGATTGGCATAATTTATACGTGGCACGCATTAAGTTTAGGAAGGCTTATACAATAATAACCAAAATTGCAAGCATCATGGACCAAACTTTGAGTGAAATGCAATTAATTCAGTGATGTATTTTCAACTTCTTTTGGAATTTTATATTCAATGAAAGCTCCAGCACTTAATTATTTTTTAGTATGAAAGAAAGAATGGTGCAATATATCCTTTATTTATCACTCCTTATCACCATGGGGAACAAATTAAGATAAAGATAGGTTTTGATATGTGAGGTTTGATGTTTGTCTCCAATTGGTATTATAAGTATTAGTTTAATGATATGTAAGCTCGATCTAAACTTGCTCTACATGGTCTTAAAATCCTTAAACATCCACATAATGACGTAGTCCCTAATTATTTCAATAGAAGAGTGACAAAAGAAATACAGAGAATTAATATATATAGATGCCATAAATCGTGAAACATATTTATTAATTATTCCAGATATTCTTATATGTTGTAGCTATGTGAAACATGGATTGAGAATTTTTGCTAATTTTTGATTTATAATATGAACATATTTATTTTTCGAGTTTTAGTTTTTAAAATTAGTATACAACTAATATATCATATAGTACTAAATGCGCAGATCGTGAGCATACATATTTATCGATATCTCTTCGTGCTTTTTTATAATGCATGTCATTCGTTTTATAGGTCATCGTTTATTTATTTTTAAAATTCTTTTCTAACTTATATGAAAAACGGAGTATATATATCATATAACGACACGTGATAAAATAGATATAGATTTGTTACGTACAGGAAGAGTAAACAAACAAATTCAATGTAATTATCAAAAATCAAAAGAGCATATCTTTTGTTTAGGGACCACTAGTACGATTTTTATTCATATTATTATTAATTTAATTAATTAATTAATTAATGATGTCAATCTAATTAAAAATAAAAATATGTGAAAAATATAAAAAAATTTGCGAGTTCTTAAATTTTTATGTCTTAATTAATAATTTATTTATAGCAAGTAAAAATTCACTCACTTATTAGAATTTTTAAATGATTATCAAGCAACTTAGAACAAGATAACTAGGTCATCATCATTTATATTTTCTAAAAGAACAATTTATTCTTTTGATAAATATTTAAAAACAAGGTAGTAAAACGGTGCATAATAGTGTCTTGTGAAAAATAATTAATGTGATAAAAAGAGTTTTTTTTTCCTCATGAAAAATACATATAAATCTTTTCACTTATTATATTCCAATATAATTATTCCCCATTAAAATTTTTAATATTAAATAATACACCATTGATGCACATGCAAGAGCATTAAATTAAGAAGCAGCCTTCTCCTCTCTATTGAATATCACAATCACATATTTCAATTACTCAAGCACACACATGCAAATATTCCAATCTTACAACTTCTCAAACCAATACACCATAATGCCATGGAATTATTCAAGAGTTTCGATTATTTTGATATGCATTTCTATCATACTTGACCATTTAATTAACAAATCTACAATCCTTTTCTAATCTCCCTTCATCTCCGTGACCGGATTATTCTCCGACATCAAGAGCAAAGCCTCGGTGAACTTCTCATAGAAATAATCATTATCTACAGCCATTTTTCAATAAACTGAGATGTTGAAGGGTCAGTAACCAATTGTTGGTCTACTAACATCAAACCCTTTATGCTTAAAGCTAAATTCTTGTAATATGTTATCAATTATCATTGGTGTACCTCTATCATTCCTTGCATGCACACTGCCTTTGGGTCAGAGTTCCGTGAGAGAGACGTCACCTTGAGATACTCAGCATAGATGGGATCTATACTTTGCGGTCTACTGTTGGGTAAAGTCTTTAACAACATTTATACAATGTACTCTTCCAACGAGATGAGGCCCTCATATTAGATTTATACTTTTTATTAGGAGATGCATCTTAATAGGGCTGTAATTCTTGCGTCTGATTTTACCTCGATTGTATACTCGCTGTACTTTTCTCGGCCTTTTGCTGTATATATAAGCATAATTAAGTGTGTAATAACCTCGTATCCAGTCAGTTGATCCGGGCTGCTGACTCGACTGAGTATATGCATGCCTGTGTTAAAAATATTCACAAAATACTAAGCAGGTGACAAATACTGTAAATATACGCTGTAGCGTGCATCTTGATAATTGAAACGTCCCAATAAGCATATCAAGAGCTGATGTAATTTTGATTACCCAGAGCCACAGAGCCAGGTATCTCCGGCATCTGATTCCTATTGATTGAAATCGAGAGAGAATGAAGGAAAGGCTACTCGTTGTGAAGTTTGGGAATGGAGTTGATCACATCTTGGCTGTAGCTCTCTATGGCTATCTCTTCTTCCTGTTCCTCATGTTAAAAATATGGTCCTTTTAAGCTGTACAAAACAAATGTGGAATGATGTCGAAGTTGGTTGTTAGAGTATAAATACACTTTTTGATTTTTCCATTAGCTAGTTTTTAAGTTCAAAACTGTAATTGTCTTAACTGAATTTAAAAATATAAATTAGGAGATACATTACTGATGAATTACAGACCAATAACAACTCCTCTCGCGTGCGGAAAGAGCAACAATGTCAGCACAAGAAACGGTATTAGGGCATTCTTTCTCTAATGCATCTTTAATCACTTTAACATACTTGAAATTTCTCGTCCCAAAAGCTGTTGCGAATTGGTTTGCTCTGCAAGGATTGCATTGAGCTAGTGATCCTCCAACAAGAGTGAAGCACACTGAGACTATATGTATTATACATGAACAAATTTTTATTATATGATTACAAATAAATATAAATATAAATATATAAATCACTACATAAAAGAGCAAGACATTTCATCACCTTAACAATGCAATCGCCATGGAAGAGGTTTCTAACTCCAAGAAACACAGCAGTGTTCATGTTTATGGTAGAGTTTTTCAACACCTTCCTTCACGATGTCTCTCGGCTTTGAGCAACTCTCCCGAGTAAAAGGTTTAACCCTCAACTCTCCTTTCACTACAATAAATAGTCAGGTAAAATACTATTAGTCATGCCATCATCTAATTCACTATAATTTGTTTTGTATATATATACTGTCTCATATTTTTGATGTACTGTCCTATCGTATCAAGAATAAAAGAATAATAGTAATAAATAAATCTGAACTTTGAATAAAGTAATGCATTACCAAAGGAGAAAAGACATAAGAAAAGAGAGAATAAAAGGAAGAGAGAATGAGCTCTTGATCCCAAAACCATTCTTTTGTTCATTAGAAGGGTAATGACTAGTAGCCATCCTTGAAACTCTTATGAGTGCCAGATAAGCATGCCTGAGCATAGGCTGCACCCAACTATTAAAAGCTATATTTTTGCTATGGATATGTCACTATGGAATAGTTTAATTGGTTACATAAAGCCAAAGCTTGCTATTCTCTTCCCTCTCAAATCTCAATGTCTCATAATTGAAAATTGTAGTATTTATTTAATTCATATAATTAGTGTTTAAAAATTAATAAATTCGGATTCTTACAACTAAGTACATGAAATTGTATGACTAATAAAGTTTTAGCATCTTGAAATTTTTAGATTGGATTAAAATTAAACCAACCTATATATGTAATACAAAATACAGTCAAAGTTAGAGTGTACAAAAGTCAAAAACCAAATCTTGACTTTTTCTTTCTCGATTACCATAGTATAGAATAGATAAAGATAACGTTGAAAAGTTGTAGATGATAATTAATGAGTTTACATGACTTTGGAGAGGTCTCGATTTACTTTAAAAATTTTAAATAGCGAAGATGCATGATCATGATTATATAAAATGTAAAATATAATTGATATTAATTTATATTATAAAAACTATCCGTACTTTTATTTTTAAACTAGTTATATAGAGTCAAGATTGAAAAATATAAAGAAAATATTTGGTAGAATACCATCTTGGTTCTCATCTTAATTTTATTTTTCTTTGCCCAGTATCTTACTTGATTTAAAACTACTCTTTCAGTCCACTACTTTCGAATGGTGCAATCAGTGGTAAAAACGCATTCTAATCATAAAAATACTTAATATACTACACAATTCATCCATAATAATCATTGTAAAATATACACAATTCATGAAAATAATAAAAATTCTTTATTTTTTATATGATTCATAGAATATATGAGCAATGAAAATTAGTAATTTGTATGTTCAAAGTGTATATGGGGGACTTGATTGCACTCATTCAAAGAGTAGAAGGATTAAAAGGGCTTAAATTGAAGTAAGAGGACTAAAAGGACAAAATGAAAAGAGTATAGGGACTAATATGGGTATTCTACCAAAATATTTAAAATAAGTGAATTTTACTTTAATCACTAAAATGAAAATGAGTAATACTCCCTCTGTTTTTTTTTATCTGTCGTGATTAACCGATTTCACATACCAAAAAATTTAGTTATTTCATAAAATTTTATAAAAAATTAGTTATTTTTTCAAAATTACCCTAATTTTCATCTCACATTTTTTTTTATTTAATTTCAACAAAAGAGTTAAATATTAATGCTAGAAGTAATTTTAAAAAAATAATTATAAATATTTTTTGATGTTCGAAAATAATAGATAGAAAAGAACATAAATTTGTGACAGATAAAAAAGAACGGAGAAAGTATCAATTTTATTTAATTATTATTATTTTTAAGTTGGAATGAAGTTTGGGTCGTGAGATTTTTTTTAAATTTATTTATTTATTTTAATAGTATTCAATTTAAAGCTATATATACATAAAATATTTATTTTTGTCTCTGATGTTGACTTGCTGATATATACTGACGTGGCATGGCATGCAAAATGTGGTTTGTATACGGCAAATTAGCTATCAAATCAATCCAGTTTATGACATGTCATGATTAACATTTTGAAAAAACTACAAAATAAATGGAATTACATAATATATAAATATATATTAACATATCATGTCAATATCCATGCCCAAAAGAGGACCCACATCAACAATAGAAAAAAAAGCAAGTTATAAAAATTAGCATTAGATAATAATAATAATTTGAGTTTTTTTTTAAATAGACACAAAACAGTACTAAATATCATAACAATAATTTAAATGATTAATTATACATACAATATATTATCTAAATTAAATTTCATATAATGGCAACAAAAGCTTACTAAAATCAAGTGCTCATGTCTTTTTCTTTCTTTATTTCATTAGTCTTTCAGTTACTTATTTTATTTGTCTTCTATAGCTGAATTTATCCACTTCTACTAAAGTTATATGGTAGTCCTTCTATTTCATATTTCTATATATATATATATATTTATATATTTGCTCTTTTTTTTTATTTTATAAAAAAAATATTTGCTTTTTTTAATCTAAATAGTTTATCTTTTTTTTAAGAAAAAAAAACCACTAAGATGGGGTTTATAACAAAAACAAATTAAATATAAAATAGATATATTTTTTTAATATCAAATAAGTTTAATTGACTTTTGTGGCTGAGAATCAAAGCTAGAGAGGGAGCACTTAATAATAATAATCAAATAATAAGATAATTAGATAAAACAAAAAGGCCAAGTAAGTGACCACAAATAGTGCAATCCCAATTGTATGCAACTTGACTAGTTAGTGTTTGGACGGTGCACTCCACCCAACAGAGAACAAACTCTTCAATGCTTTCCTACTTCCTTTCTATGTCTGACTTAAAATGTCCAATGAGATTCAAAGTCTTTAAAAAATTGAATAGTTGGAAACATTTACAGTACTTCACAGTACTTGAAAATGTTTTAAATTTTGAGTTAAATATAAGTCAAATTATTTGAATTTATAAGTATTAAAATAGTTTTCTGTGGGAGGATTGGATTGACCTTTTTAAAAATTTTTTTATCATTAAAAGCTTAAAACTGAATACATGACCATTGTTTTGAATTAGGTAGGCCATCAAAAGAGAATATATATGAATACAATTATTTTAACTTCGTTAAAAATAAATAGGTAAATCATAATTTTATAAAAACAACTAGAAAAGCATATACAAATAACAATGATAGAAAATAACTCGAGAAAAAACCAATGGATCTTTAATCTGATAATGTTGGTTTCACTGTGAAAGACGATAAATGCAAGACAAAAAACAACTGAAAAACATAAAACAATTCAAAACAACTCTAAAAGAACATTGGGAGATAGGGATAAAAATCGCAAATAGAAATCATTGAATGTAAAAAAACAAGAAAAATTTCAAGCTAAATATCCTTGGCCAAATATCTTTGGAAATTTTACGATTAAGCCTATAATCATGCCAAAACGAAGTAAAAAATCCCACTTGATAATGGACAAAAAAACACATACAAAAAGCCCATATGGCAATGAGGACGAATGGTATTGTCATTAATTTCTATGTGGTAAGTAAAAAATTTAACTCTCTTCTAAAACATAGTTGAAAATTTAAAAAACATACTTGGAATAATTTATCTGTATTGTTAAAAAGAATGCAATTAAAAATCCCAAAGTGAAAGCGAAATATATGTCCCTAAATATAAATTTGTGAATAAGTAATTTTGAATGCTTTTTATTTTTTTGTTATTTTTCTTTTAACAAAAAAATCCAAACCAAGCATTCTAAACTTCAAATGTGTTAAATTTGAAATCAATACAACCAAATTTTGTTTCCCTCACTGATTTGAAAAATCAGGATACATGCAACTAGTTAAAGACGACCTTGAAAAGATGATTCTAAGTTTTTGAATTCATAAAAGCAAATTGAAAAGATCAGAGAAGGTTACACATTAGAAACCAGTTTAGCAAGTGGTGCTCTTATCTCCTGCACAACACAAACAGAAAAGACAGTCTTTAGACTTGATGATGGATTCATAACATTGCTACAGGAGAGGGTTTTACAAACCTGATCTTCAACTTTCATTCGCCGAATCGAGAACTGAAAGGATGTTCAAAGCCGAAGAACCGAGATGAACTCCACGAACAACCGCTCCATATCCTACCTTGATTCTATGGCAGAGAAGCAAAAATAGCATCCCATAATGCTGTTCTTCCCTGGAAAAAATATGAATTAAGTTCAGTAGTGATTAGGGACATGTTAAAAAGAGTTTTGGCAGACTGAGAACAATAAGCTTACAAAAGGGCAGAGAAAAAAATGAATGAAATCTTTTGAGGCTACATAAACTTGAAAATTGACAGTGAAGCGTTGCGTGAATGACTGACTATATTCATTTCTGTAATGCAAGTGAATTAGGATTTAAACTCTAAAGAATATAATTCCAGCAACTTACATAACGCAATCTAATGTATGCCTTATAGACCAACTTTAAAAACAATTGGCAGAGTTTTATTAGTATAAGTGCACTTCAGATCTTTTGAACCACTGAAGATTCAATATGGTCCTGAAAAACAAAAAAATGTTGATTTGATTTCAGGGTTAAAAAAAGTAGTTCTAAATTGGACTCCTTATGTTTCCATAAGTTGGGGACTATTTCTGTATTCTTTTTCTTGTTACAATTACTAAAAATTAATTTGGTCTAGGGTTCAATGACCATAGTGAATATAGAGGTACAGTTCAGGAAGTAAAAGTGCACTTTCATCAAGTTATGTTTCCCTTTCAGGGGTCAGTAGAGTTAAAAAGTTCTGTAGCCTATAAATTCACTTAGAAATTCAACTATTTTTTTAGTTTCGATTTGGTGCTCTATTATCAGGCAGACAATAAGTCTAAAAATTAAAGCAAATTCCAGTGTTTCAGCTGGCATAGAAGACCACTATTGTGATTATTTAAGGATAAACTATAACAGCAAACACTTATACATTGGCAAAAAAACTAACCTGCAGAGAGATTTGAAGCTTTTTATCCCAATACAAAGCAAAAGTCGGAGGACTTTGCTTCCCAACTGCTAATATACAAGCCCCGGGATGGACCACAGATGGCACACCAGATATGATAGCCACATACTTCTCAGGAAACCTCTCTTTCGGGGGAAGAACTCCGAGGAACAAAGGATTCTTGCTTGACTGAGCACCCGAATAGGAGGCGGGATCGACATGTAACATCCATTTGGGATGATCTAAGAAAGCAGAGAATAGATATAACAGCAGGTGAGAGTCACTTGGAAGTTCGCCCGAATACTTTTTGCCTGCTTTGTCAGAACCATCTACACTCCCCAAATAGTTATAATTCTTTAAGCATGTTCCTTCAGCAAGTTCTGCGACAAATCAAGAACAGAAAACTCAAGAACAGAAAACAAGTCATGGTATTAACTCTAGCATATTTGACATCTTGGTAAATACTACATTGTACTGTTAAACATGCATAAAAAATTCATATTTTGAAAATATGATGTCTACCTCGGACCCTTTGCACAGTATAATCTGCACGCACACCACTTAGTGGGAGCAAGCCTCTAATCAGCTCTCCTTTCATCAATGTGTTAAGTCTCTGATGTTCAGTGATGGCATCCACACATGCTTGTACAAAAGGAAGTATAGGATTTGGCTGTGGTTGTTGCAAGCCAACTATAGGAGATTGCACTTCACATTGGAGGGAACGAGAAGAAGCACAATCAGATAAATTTATATGTAAAGCTAAACCATCCTAGCCACAGATGACAGTAAACAAGTTGCTTGAGTAATAGACAGGAATAGTGAAAGAAACTCACAAGCTGATGCATCACGTACTTGCAATAGATTTGCACGAAGCTGATGAAGAACCCCATCTTCATCCAAGGTAAATATCGGCTGCCACTCTTTGGCACCATCTATCAGGGACACATTGACAGGCACAGTAGTAGTCAATGTATCACTTCCAACCTGATTTACAGTAATGGAAACACCAACCCGCGCTGCTGCTTGCATAACCTGCAAAAATTACAATTATATTCACATTACAAACATATTCAGATCAAAGATGTGCATTAGAGAATGGTAGCTGAAAACCTGAATGTGACTTGTTTCGATCTTCTCAAGCAACGGATTCATTAGCATTGATGAGAACCACTGCCTCAGCCTATCCTGCCACTGCTCAATTTTGAGGGTAGACACCAAAAACTCAAAAAGCCTCTACTACTTGTTCCACTGACATAGGAGGTGGGAGCTCTCCCTCTCCTTTCTTAGGGAGGTGTGCTATACTTCTGGTTGGACATTCTCACAGGCCTCAGTGGCGTGCTCCTTGTAGTACCAGAAGCAGTGGCCGAGCTGGCTATTGAGCTTGGGCTGACAATGCCAAATCCCCTAATGGTGGCCGGGGGCGTAGTAGTTTCTGTCTTGACAGCTGACTCACAAAACTTCTCATCCACATTTGCCAAGAATTGCTCAAACAAGGCTTCTGTCTGTATCCCTTTTGCACTGCCTTTTGACCATGGGGTTGAAGGAGAGGATATATATTGAGAATGCAGCCGAGCAGGAGTTGAAACCGGGGACATCCCTGACATCTTCTTTGCACTACTAGCTAACTGTTGTTGCTCCGATCCAACTAATGATGAACGAGTGGGTGTATAACCAAAGCCCGACTTCCTAATAGGGACAAGGGGCTCCGAGGACAAAGTCATTGACTTGGGATGCTTCTTCACAACCTCATCATCCATTTTCTCACAAGGTTGCAGCTTTATGCCTAAGAGGTTCAATTGACGCTCAGAGAGCTTCTTCTGCTGATCCTTCATTCTCTTAGTCAGAACACCACCATTGCGCAGAGCCAAAGCTCGGAGGAAAGCAGATAATGTCGTGATGAACACCAGAACAAGCGCAGTTCGCAAAGATTTGAAAAGAAACACTGCAATACTCCACAGAGGAAATTAATCAAACAGTTAATGGGCATTACCAGAAATAGTTAGTGCATAGTGAAATCCTTACAAGCTCCAACTTTTGATACACGGATCAATCCCAAGCTATGAGTGAGCGAGTCCTCCCTGTAGGACCGACCAAGAAAACAAGCATCAGAAGGAGAAGAAGCTTACGCATGAGCACAGTGAAGAAGCAGAGAAGAATGTAAACAATTTGAGGGCAAGAAATGGTACATGGATGAGAGGGCGAGGAAGGATAGGGCGGAGACAAGGGCAGAGGAGGAGAAGAAGAGGACAGCGGATGAGGAAGGGCGGAGGCTGGAGGCGGTGAGAGCGGCGGAGAAAGCGGGGTTCTGGTACACCGAGAACTCGCGCTTCTTCGAGGAGGAGGAGGAGCAGAAGCTCCTCGATGTAGCATTAGGGTTTCGATCTGCTTCCATTGTCGTCTGGCTCGCGAGCTCGCGGGCTCTCCTCGGTCTCTGGTTTTCAAATCTCCATAGATTTCAAATGTTCTCTTTTTGCAAGCTTTACTTGACACTTTAACGGGGGTTCATTTGCGAATCGCACCTCATGACCATTTATAATTTATATTATGTGGCCACAAAATTTTTTTTAACATAAAAATTATTTATTTATTTTTCCAGTTGAACACTTGCAGGTATGACTTATGACTTTAGACAGACAGTTTCTGACTAATTTGCTGATGTGACGCTGATATAATACTAGAAATCACATGATATTATGGCCACACATACAACCGAAAAAAATTAAGTAATTTTTGTATTAAAAAAAAAATTTTGTGATCACAGTATTATAAAACGCAAACATTTGTGTTTATGAGGGAAATGAACCCTTTGAACGGGAGAATTAGAATTAGATTAAATATTTTATGGGGGTGTTTTAGTAAAACCGCGTACGGCACGACAAAGTGATTAATTATTACCGTGAGGGGGTTGCTGCAAAAAAATATAACTTCATTTATTTTTTGCACAAAAACCCACTAGTTTCAAAAACGCCAGGGGTGTTTCTGTAAACGGCATAAATTTTTGTCACTTTTGCAAGAGAACTCCTTGTTTGTTAGTTGTTCTCCTGAGGGCGTCATTGCAAAATCACAAAACTTCATGTAAAATTAACCTTTCCAGGGCGTTTTATGTAAAAACCGCACAAACCGTAGCATTTTTGCAAAAGCACCCCTTGTTATTAATAATAATTATGAGGGTGTCTTTTTGCAACCATAAGACTTTGCATTAAAACGCACTAATTTTAGTATATATCCAACTTTCTGGCCCTGGAGGATTGCAAAATACCTAACAATTTTGTACAAAAACCTACTAAGTTTGAAAAAATTATTTCCGGATGCGTTTCTCAAAATTCCATACAACTTCGCAGAAAAACACAATAATATCTTTTTTACTTGCCTAGTTTAACACATGAATTAAAAAATCTGTTAAAATTAGTTAATAATTTAAAATTTATAAAAAAATTATATTAACTTTTTAAAATTATTCTTATTTAAAATATTATTTAATAAAATATGTAGTTAAGTATAATTTATCAAAAGTTATAGAATTACATTAAATATAAAAGATAAATTTAAAAAAAAACTATATTTAATATGTTATAAATTTTATAGATAAGTAAAAAGGACAAAAAAAAACAACTTAAATAGGACAAGTAAAAGAAACCGAGGAAATACACAATCCCATACTTACATGAATTAACCAAAATTAGAGGGGCCATTCAGTCATAAAAGAAGAACAATACTTAATTCATGTCATTTATTAGTCAATTTCCTCAATTATGTCTCTCCAACTTATAATTTTTTTTTTAAAAAAATTCATTTAAATCACTATCAAGAGCCCTAAATCTAAAGTGTTCTAAAAAGTAAAGAGTAGTAGGTGAAAGCAAGCTAGAATTTTGATCGGAGAGGGGTAAGGATAACCCCGATTTGCTATCTACTCGACCCTATTCACGGAGTGCCTTCGCTCGCTTTCCGCAATTTTAGATATGATCGAGCTTGAGTTTAGGGCAGGCCCTAACTATTTCTTTTTATAGTTGAAAAGAAAAAAAGTGAACGTAAATGTGACTCGCCCACTTCCTGTTGGTTAAGGAAACTAGAAGGAAGTCGTGCTGATTTATTCACTTTTATCCAAATAAAAAAAAGCCGTGACATAGAAATCCAACTCATTTTTAATAAATTAATAGTTTATCCATTTTATTTTATTTGAGAAAAAAAATAAAGTCTAAAATATAATGGATAAACTAGGAGTCCAAAATACAATGTATAAACTAAGGAAAAAAAAACAAAAGGTGCTATCTCTACTTATCACCTTCATCCTCATCTTTCCGGTTACTAGTAGCATCCAACCTTTCTTTGTCAAATACCCACACAGGAGAAAGATAGCCAATATTGATGATAAGTTTAGGAAAAACATAATATTTATTATTAAAAAAATTATATTTAATTTAAACCAAATGTAAATAGAGACTAACAGTAACACAACATCTTCATTGGCAGTAATATCAGAAAATACATAGATTCTAAAACATTTTACTTTTTACAAAAATCTGTTTAGGCAAACATATCCTTCCTTAAAATCTAACTATGAGTGCTCTAAGTTTAAAGGAAATGTATAGTCTTAGCTTACTAGAGTAACTAATAATTCAACATCAGTTGAGTCAGGGGGCATTCATTTTGGGAGAACTAGGCGAAAGTTAGGCGAAATAGTCTAACTTCCTCCACTTATGGTGTTCATTTGTGCTGAAGTAGATTTTGAATTAAACTCACTTTAGTATTTTTTTTTTACTAAAGTAGGGGGAAGTGAGTCAATCTATAAAAACTCACTTTCTTTCGCTTCAAAAGTCCTTTTTAAACTCATAGAGCTTCACCAAACACCTAAATTCTCCGATTCTATTTTCACTTTCTAACAAATGAACACTAGAACTACTGGAAGTGATATCACTTCCCTCCGTTTCAGAAAAGTGGCACTTCCCCCACTTCCCGCTTCTGCCAAGTTCTCCCGAAATGAAAGCCCCAGTGAATTTACATTTGAATATATACATCAACTTACAATAATTTATGTTAAATTATATTAAACTTTTACCTAACATTATATCATAATCAGATCAATGAGTTCATTGGCAAAGTGATAGGCTAAAATTACTAATAATCTGGATATCACATCTGTCACAACTTTTGGGTTAAAATTGAGCTGTGGTAACATATGTCGGGTATACATCCAAAAGACAAGCAATAATTTCTCATCATCATGAAATTAATAAATCTCCTCAATATCACATTCAAAGCAAGCAAGAACCAAAGAATGAATACCAAAAGAGAGGGTATAATGCAAAGGGAAGAGACAGAACCTCTAAAATAACCCATCAAAGGGATGCTCATTCTTATGGTTTTCTTCCCAGAACTTTCTTTCAACCTGGTAAAGCCAAAAACAGAGAATTAATAAACACTCTAACAAGGCTTGATTGGGATCCACACTCACCTGATCCTCATCTTCAAGGGACTAGATACAAAGTTTGATAGCTAGTTGTTCCATATGACCCTACCTAGTCACATTCAGGGACCACGTTGTTCAAGTTCATTGGCTGTATGATACACAAAGATGCCAAATTAGAGCTCTTGTATTATGAGCACATCCACTCAATAGACCCCACGTTCATCATCTGGTCTTTTTAAGCATCCCCAAAGACTCTGCAACATGGACAAGCAAACATGGATTCAAACACCTTCTCTTACCTCCAACAAGTCATGGATGAGCTCTGGTTCTCACAAAACATT
Organism: Dioscorea cayenensis subsp. rotundata; assembly: GCF_009730915.1. Taxonomy (NCBI): domain Eukaryota; kingdom Viridiplantae; phylum Streptophyta; class Magnoliopsida; order Dioscoreales; family Dioscoreaceae; genus Dioscorea; species Dioscorea cayenensis. The sequence goes on from NC_052482.1 coordinate 20,285,517, forward strand.
CTCTTGGGCAAGACCAGGACTGCTTCCTCAACTCCTCTTCCTGCCCACCTACCAACAAACTCATCTTCAGAATCACTTCCAGGAAACAGCAGCACATCACAGGTATTTAATACATCATAGTTTACGATTAGTCGAATTCATTGTTCATGTATATTAACTTGAATTGTGCACTTCACAGAGTAGGAAAAGCCATGCAGTATACAAAGAAAAGAAGAAACGACCTGTGCTGAATATCGTCATAGGAAAGCCTCTTTTCCAGCTGCAGCATCCTTCAACACCTACCTTGAGTGCAGATTCAGCACAGAAGATAAGAAGAAGAAGAAGCATACGGAGAGAGATGAGGACCTACAAGAGCCTGTCTGATCTTGAAAACTATGAGCTCCAGGGGTTCATGGATCTTGGGTTTGTATTCCACAAAGAGAAATTGAGTTCGGAGATGATATGTGTGATACCGGGACTTCAAAGACTAGTTGAAGAGAAGAGTGGAAGTGCTGAGAGGAGAGAGACCAATGAAGAACAGGTGAAAAGGCCATATCTGTCAGAGGCTTGGCTTATCAGTAAACCTGATTCTCCACTCCTCAATCTACGAATGTTGCCAAATTCTCTTGATAGAGCTGATATGAAGAAGCATCTCCGCTTCTGGGCTCGGGAGGTAGCTTCCCTGGCTCAGCAAGAATCATAAAACAATATCCAAAACAAAATCTAATGTTAACGTCTACCTGGCAGTTTCTTTTTTGTGTTCTGGGTTTGTGATTATTTCATTTTCCCGGTGATCGGAACTGCAAGGGCAGCTGTAGTGGCGGAAGCACTGAAGAGAAAAATCCATCTAATCCAAGAGAAAATGATAGCAGGAATTCCATATGCAGGAAAAGCATCCTTCTTTGTCAGCTATTAAAAAAATGGTGGGCATACACAGTTGGAAGGTACCTGTCATGCTGAAGGAGATGTTTTTCTTGATTGTCATGAGCGCAGGAGAATTCTTGATATCAGCCACTTGTTTTTTGATCTTATTTGTCAAGACACCAGCAAATGTAAATACAAGATGTAAAGTGTAAAATTATTAGAGAAAGAAGCAATGGATAAGAAAACTAGCAAAGGAAATTGTTGTTTTCTTCCTTACACATGCTGCAGCACCACATGAATTGTGTCCTATATAACAAATATTCCTGAAAATGCATTGCCAACGATTGTGATATTTTAAAATTAAATTGAATAATTATACACAGAAATAATCAGGTACAAAATTTGCAGCGGATGGCAGGGATTAAAAGTAAACAAACTGATATAGGAATGGAACACCAATGATGGTTTTGATGAAGTCTATGTGATAACTAATAATCAAAATGAAAAGCTCAACCAATTATTCAATCATTAAATTGAAGAACTGTAGCTATGGCTGTGATCTCAGAACAAAGGTTATTACACTATAAACTATCAACAAAAACTTGCTTGACTTCTGCACATCACCAATTTCACAAAATTCAAGGTTTTTGTTTGGCTGGATAAGCCAAATGGAATTCATCTTAACCAAATTTACACTTAGGCACACTGTCTGATTACCATTTACCAAGTCCCACCTCAATACACACAATGGCTTCACTATAGTTGCTTTTTTAAATTTAGCAGCTCATCAATATCATCCATATCTTTGAACAAACCTTATTAAACAGTTGTTTGAACTTCAACATTCCACCATAAAAATATCCATGTTCCTCTCAGTACATTTATCCTACAAGAGAAATCATAACCATTCCATTAGCATCGGACACTTGCTTCTGCACTACAGCTTCAGGCTTTAACATAATGCCCCAAATGATACCTTTTCCTCCTAGGAACCTAACCAGGCAATAAAAGTTGTCTAAATAGATAGGCATAATAAATGAGAAATATATATATATATATATATCAGGCGGTTTATTAACAGTTACAAATAGGCAGCACGTGGAGAAATTAAACAAGTTGATGCAGATATTTGTTAGATAGGACCAAGGACAGTCTTTGTCCTCTAATGATTGATAGAATATATTTAATTCTCACCAACACATATAATTAATGTATGGTAACTGCTAGATATAGAGTGGTACTCCAAGTCCAACATAGATCATTGAGCACAATAAGTTATGGCAAGAACCATGCCCCAGAATAGTGATCCGATGACTAAAGCTGATAAATCACAGCTGTGTATTGAATAAGAGTTGAGATTAAATTGGTGACAAAATACCACAACCATCACAGGCTTTGAAATAATAGTTAATCAGAACATGAACAAATACTTTTAGAAAGAAATTCACAAATGCTGCTATGCTCCAATGACAGTAAAGAACCATGCTACGGATCAGTGACCAATAAATATGAGTTGTGTTGAGTAAGACCTGAGGAGAAGCTACTAACAAAGTATCACTGGCATCACAGACTATGAAAAACTACTTAATCTGAACATACATACATTTAGAAAAAAAACTCACAACAAATCCTGCTAAGCACTTTGCACCTGCAGCATCTTACTGTTGTTACAGATCAGTGACTCAGTAGTAAAAGGCTGATAATGCTACTATATTGAAAAAGAACTGAGATGAGATTACTAACAAAGTATCACAAGTATCACAAACTTCCAAACAATACTTAATAAGAATACACATACAAATGATTTTAAAAAGAAAATCACAAAGTCCTGCCATGCTCCAAAGGAAATTTAGAACCAAGATCCAAAATTAGTAACTCAACATAAGAAATGAATGAAGCTTCTAGCAAAGCATCACAAGGATCAGAGACTTTAAAATTAAACTTAATCAGAACTTACAGATAATCAGAAAGAAACTCACAATGAAATCCTCTTATAAAGTCGCTTTGTATCTTGCTACAAAACCACGACCCAATGGGAAGAGATGATAATGCTATCGTATTGAATAAGAACTAAGAAGAGACCACCAGCAAAGTATCACAAGTATCACAAGCTTCGAAACAATACTTTATCAAAACATGCATACAAATACATTTTAGATTATATTAAAAAAAAATCCACAACAAGTGTGGCCATGCATTTGCATCATGATCCTAATGAACAGCATAATAGTTAAGAGTGGATAATATAACAGTATTGAATAAGAACTAAAGATGAAAATTAGCAAAAGCATCACAAGCATCAGAGAGTTGCAAACAATACTTAATCAGAACATGCACATAAATCTTTTTACAGAGAAACTCACAACAAATCCTGCCATTCAATGGCATCATGCTCCAAAGGCAGTCAAAAGTGAACCTCTTTTCTATTAGGCATTTCATCAAACAGGTACTGACTCCGCCCCAACGCCACCATCAAACCAAACCTTGAAATCCTTCTCTACTTCATCAGCGGCATCTATTTCTCCCAACCTTCTCAATCCTCTGATCAGAAGCCGAAACAAAAACTCATCCGGCCGGCACCCTCTTCTCTTCATCAACCCATACATCTCCTTCACAGCCTCCCCCTTCCCTGCCGCCAACAAAGATTTCACTAACCTCGCGACACCACGAATATCATGCACAAAGGTCTCATCTTTCCCTTCTTGTTCTTCGATTAAATCGGAGACCAAGACGTCGATCTCGGAGCTCATCTGGTTACGATTGAGGGCGGAGACCATCTGGGCATAGAGGGCAGGGTCAGGGCGGTACCAGAGCTCGCGGCGTGCGGCAAGGAAGAGCTTGAGGGCAAGCCGGGGCCTATCCTGGCGCTGGAGCTCGGCGAGGGCGGCGAGGAGGTCCGATTTGATAAGCCTGGATACGGGACCGGAGATGATGGCATCGATCTTGGTTTCGTCCCCGCCAGCGCGTTTCAGGGCTTGGATGGCGAGTATCGCCTCCGTGCTCAGCGTCCGGCCGCGAATCATCGGCCCACGGTTGTCGCGCGGACCGCAAGTGATTGGCGAGAGGGTGGGCATGGAAGCATTGAAGGAGCGTTTCGGGAAGCGGAGTACAAGCTGCGCGGAGAAGACAGCGGCGGCGGCAGCCATCGCCGGAGAACTGCTTTCCCGCGAAATGGATTAGAGAACGTCCGTGAAATCGTATTCTTATTTTTGAAAAAGAAGAAGAAAATGTTTTCTCAAAGAAAAGAAAAAAAGAAAAAGAAAATTTTGAGAATAATGGCTATTTTCCTATTTTTATATATACTTATTATTATTATTTTTTGTTTTTTTTATTGTTTAATTAAATTAAAATAAATTTTGATTGAAGTTTTTGAAAAGAAAAATATTTAGTGAATCGGATTCGGATCTATGTTGGATCCGCCTATGGAAAAAATCCGACCCGATAACGGTTGTTGTAACTGTTTGAACGCGAGCTTTTACTTTTTGACTCCATCTTCGATATCGTCCGTGCTTCTCTTCGAAGCTTCATTCGCGATCTCCCTCTCCGGCAATGGCTTCCCCTCCGGCGCAGGCGGCGCTCAAGGCGGTGACGCTCACCCACGTCCGGTACCGGCGCGGCGATTCTCTTGGTCACTTCCTTGCCTGGGTCTCCCTCATCCCTGTGTTCATCAGCCTCGGTGGCTTCGTCTCCCACTTCCTCTTCCGGCGAGAGCTCCAGGGCTTCTTCTTTGCCCTAGGCCTAATCTTCTCCCAGGTCCTCAACGAGCTTGTCAAGACCTCGGTGCAGCAATCCCGCCCCGACACCTGCGCCGCCCTTGAGATGTGCGACTCCCATGGATGGCCGTCCAGCCACTCTCAGTACATGTTCTTCTTCGCCATCTACTTCTCCCTCCTCTGCATCCGCGGTCTCGGCATCTCACCCCGATCCCGGCCCTTCCTCACCTTTCTCGCTTGGCCCCCCGCCATCCTCACCATGTACTCTCGCGTCTATCTCGGATACCACACCGTCGCCCAGGTTCTCATCCAGGCGATCTCATTTCATCAATCTATTTTGTTGATTTTGTCTTTGAAGTGAGGATGATAATGGTGTGTCCATGGATTGGATGAATGTTTAGGTGTTTGCAGGGGCGGGTCTTGGTCTTGTGCTCGGAGCGCTGTGGTTCTGGATTGTGAACAGTATCCTTGTGGATTACTTTCCGGCAATGGAGGAGAGTTGGATCGGGCGGGTCTTGTACATCAAGGATTCATCCCATATTAAGAATGTTCTGAAGTTTGAGTATGATAATGCTAGGGCAGCGAGGAAGAAGCAGGCTCAGGATTGATTTTGTAAGTTTCTATTTGTTTATTGAATATTTCTTTGTCGATGTCGTGAAACTTGAACTTATATATTGTTTGCGTTAATTTTAGAGGTATATTGAGGGTCTTTAGATCAGTGTCTTCTTATCCTGCCATTTGAGGTTTGATATGGCTGTAATTGATTATTTGTTCTATTACTGGATCTTTTTTCCATGCTGCTTTTCCAGATTGTATTGCACAAACTTTGTATTGCTATCTAATTTTGTAACTTTTTTGATTGATCGTTCAAGCCGATATTGATTGTCACCCCCACCCGATTGATTGTCAAATGGCCGTGATACAATCACTTGTTCCTGTGATTTTTGAAACACTTCTTCATGTGCATGGACTACCTCTTGTCTTAGTTCTCCTTCTTGTTGCCTTTGATGAATTGAATATAATCGCTAGTGTTATTTGTTATTGTAAAACTTAATTTGGATGTTTGGGCTTCCCCTTTTCTTCCAACATTTTGATCCTAAAGTTTTGTTTACGGAAACCAACGTGCATAGTTTATTCTTATTGTTATTATTATTATTTTAGGTACAGAGGTAGGATATGTTTTGGAATGTTGATCGTGGAATTCAATAATAAACAAACTATATGGTTTATAATGTACTGGGTACTAAGCAAGTAATGTTAAATTTAAGAATGCAAATAGAGGATATCTGGCATGTACAATGCTAAATTTCTAATAGTGAATAAAAGATTCAGGCCAAGATTTCTGGTGAGGAAATAAGTGATACTTCATATGACACTGTCTCACAGTCATGCCCTTCATTGAACAATGGAATTTTTATTATCTTCTTTTCTATTAGTGCTTGAGTAGCAAGGATGTTGAGAAAATGTGCATTTTTGGGGATTACCAGTCTGATATGAACATCAGCATTCGAACCTCCATTTGTTCCAACTTTTCTATATGGACCCCAATTTAGAGGACGGTGGAGCAGGATTATATCTTTCATGGTATTATTTTTTTTTTTTTCTTTTGGCTTGATTGTTATTTGAAGTTTTAAGGTCTATTTGAAGGATTTGTAAGAGGATGTAGTTGAGACATTCCAGTAAAATATTTGCAGTTCTCTGATGATAATCACCTTTATTGAACTTCTATTGCTTGAATCCTAATTAATCTAGTTGATAGTTTGTCATCATGCTTGCATTGTTTATTTTCTTCACAACACTATTACAGCTTTAAGCTTCCTATGGAGATTGGGTATATCTTGATGGCGTGTTAAGAGTTCAAACTTTATAGTGAAAGTAAACCAACATCCTCCTTTAGGCGGGCGAAAGAAAAGAAAAGAGGTTGTCTGCTGTGTTGTTGTTATGTTTGTCTTTGTCATAGACAAATGGAGATGAGGAGATGTATGTGAGCGGATCTATAGGGTAATGCAATAGCTTTTGAAAGTATAAGTTTTATATAAATAAAATGTAAGATTAAATGAGCACGCATCTGAGTATGGGATGATATGTGATTTGAGATGGTTTATGACTGTGGTGAATGGTGTGGAAAGTGAGACACTTGTACAAGTTCATGAGCTTATTTTATGGACTCATTGATGTTGGTAATTTTGTGGGATTTAAAGCCATCCTTGTTGATGCATGATATTATTCAATTTAGAAGGTGTGCATCTGAAGACCATAGAGTAAGTGTGAATTTTGGGAATTTGTTTTGATATGAGAAGATTAATGGCCACTGGTAACTAGTAATGATGCCTTTTCATATCCCAGCAAAACCAGAAAAACCGGCACTTTTCCTTTGGAGAAAGGGGCGCCTCACCTAATGTTGGTCTTTGTGGAATGGTTATCTTTGGCTTTTTGTTTTTGTTTGCTGTCTTTTGGAGAAAGGCTTTCTATCATTTTGTCCATAGTTAGGCTGTTTTAGAAAAACAACATGCCTGAGTCTGAGAAGCTTATCACCTGTTCTCTAGTTTACAATGTTTAAGGTTTGAGTATGTCGGATCCTACTTGCTGGTTACATGGAATGCAATCATGAGTGCTTTGGTTTCTGATTCTTGAGCTCTCTGAGGAAACTAAGGCATAAAATGCTTGCTTTTAGGTGCATGCAGGAAATGGTGGCGTATTGATATGTTTTTTCTAGCCATTATGGAATTAAGGATCTGAAATTTAAATCCAAATCAGATTGCCGGACTAATTCCTTGAGTTTTATCAACTTTGATTTTGGATATCAGAAATAAGAAATAGAACGCGCATGGGAGTATCATGAGAAGTTCAGAAATAATCATTCATTTAGCAAAGCAGACTTATACTTAAGTCTTAGCTCTGCAAGAGGAAAAAAAAAAGCCCTGCTTAGATGAGAGTGATAAGCAGAACATCTTTCGTTCTCAAATCTAATTTCCCGCTGTGCTTCTAACCAAAATCTCCATATATGTTATACTGATGTTTTGGGTAAAATATGTTGTTGGTGAGGAATGATGACTCTCTCTCTCTCTCTCTTTTTAGTGTTAGTTACTTTCGGTTAATTATCCGATTTTTACATATGTGCTATGTGCTTTGTCACAGCTATTCTAACTGCTTCAGCTGTTAGTGGTCAAGTTTTCCATCCTTATTTTTTGCAATGCAGATCTCTCCTTTTGCTGAAGTAACCCATCTGTTGAAATATTGTACCTTGCACATCAGTGGAGATCTCATCAGGTAATTGCTTTTATTATAACATTATAGCAGATTAACTTTGCTTGTTATTCTTGGGTTTGAAAGGAACTATAAAGAGACCTGGGATAAGTATTTCAAGATCTCATAACAGTAGGATTTCATTCCACTATTTATTGATAAAAAGAACATTTTACCCTGATTATATTGTAACTTTATGCAATTGAATAGTTATTAAAAAAAATATCAATTTCTAAATATAGTTCTGTTTGTTTCCTTTATTCATCTTTCTTATGGTGACAAGATTTCTATGCTGTGCATTACTAGGCAGACCAATCTATGGCATTCTGTGAACTGATTAGATTATCATTTGTTATTAGTTTTCAAACAATCACCACATGCACCTTTTTCACATATGAACTCAAGCTTTCAATTAGCATGACATGCTGATCATACATATATGATTCAAAATGATAGCAATACAACTTCTATGATTTGATTCAAATATCATCATGTAGTGATCCTAAACAACTATCAGACCTTATTTTGCTGGCTTTTTTTCCCCACTCGAACATATATGATATAACATATACCATCTCCTGTCATTTACCGAGATCACCCAAACTCTTGACCAGTAGATAAACAAACCCATAAATTGCATTCCATCGCTGCACTTTTGCTTTTCCTTCTCTATCCATGCCTTATCTTTCTCTGTAAAACAGATATTCTAGTTGTTTAGCACCATGCCCTTGTTCAAATAAAAATCAAATGCTACAACTGTTATTTGGATACGGAGGCCTTACAGTTTTGTGTGCATGATGCTTCATCTGAGGTTTTGGCTTGGGATCTGCATAGATTACTTAGCTCAGAAAAATCAAATTATAGCAAGATGCAGGTAATGCTGAAACTAAGTGTCATAGTATGTTGTAGGACCAAATAATTTGACCGACTTGACCATACGATAGATTGCTAACGTTTAATATTTCAGACACTACGTCAGTTTGATAGAACTATTCTGTAAATCTAGCATTTCCATCCTTCAATACCTGCCCTGGATATCTCTGGAGGGGGTAAAGCCGAGTGCGTCTCCGGCCCTCGGTAATCAATCTGGTATATTTCTTCATTACTTGCATCCGAGACTACAGCATCTGTACAAACCAAGAACAGTCTGGTTAAGTGTTTTTTCCATAGGAATATGTTGAAGGATTAGCAGATAGATGATCTGACCTTTGGATAGCACAAATGTGGCAACTATAAGAAGTGAAATGGCAACAAGTGTGCTCCATTGGCTCCGCTCCATTGACCTTCGACGCTTGTTCTGTCTGTTCTTCAAGAAGACCCGAGCCCTTGCTCCCGTCTCAAACTGACAAACATAAATAGAGACAAAGAGCAGCCATAAGAGAAGAAGGAAAAGGGAAGGTGGGTGATGGTGAACTGATATGAGGATTCATGACACCATACCCCTCTCTCATAAATTCACAATAATGTTTGAGGGAGACATGGACCCTTACACTCTCACGCACCTCTTTTGTTTTGGCATTGAGCTCTGTGGTGCCAGAGAGAGACACATGCAAAAGTGGGTTGGGTTGCAAACTGGTTCTCTTGTGTTTGATCAACCTCATAACTCACACTAGTCCATGTGACCAAAATTATTGGGTGTCACTTGCTAGGTTGTTTCTCTTTTAGAGCTCAAAAGAGACAGTTGGCGTGTCATGCCCCTCTGGGCCAAGAGACCTTGCTCAACATACATATGTTGGGAGGTTTTATGTGACCCTTGTTTGTCTGCTTATCATCCTCTTGTTCTATCGTTTGAATAGACTCTTTGCAGGATATGGTATTATGGATGGCCTGTTTTTCACCTGTCATTTTATGCTATAATTGGCCATATCTAGTAGCAGTAACTTCTAGTGTATGCTTGAGTAATATTTCTTATTGGTCATAGGCTAAGAAAGCTTCTTAGCCGTAATCCAATGATCAAGCGGTATAGTAATAGCCGGATCTCAATTAGAACCCTTCATAAGTGGTGGGAGTTTGAGTCATGTGTGAATGAAAGCATATTTTTAAAAGTGTGAGTAGTAGTTGTGTATAGGTGGTCTCAACACTCATATACGCATTGATTCCGTCCCTACTTGCTCCATTGAAGTTTGTGTGTGTCTTTGTCTTTTCTTAGCGGCTGAACCGCTCATTTTGGGAAAAAATTTCATGTATGCTAAATTGTTGAAATCATGTAATTCTTGTGAATTTATTTATACACACACTTACAAAATATATATGTATATATTGTATGTCACTTTTGTTTAAAGTTGTTAAACAATCTCTCCAGCTTTCCACAAGTAGATTTGTCACAATTAAATTATATATTTATATTTCGCACGAATTTTACTTATTAATTTTTTAAACTTAAAATGTTTGGGAGAGAAGAAAAATCAGAAGAATTAGCTGATACGAGAATAAAATTATTTATAATCTACCTGTGTCACGTATGGATGAAACTATTTTCTTAAAATCTTCATGAAATCATTAAATTCCCTTTTCCTTGCCTGGTACCCTAATCCTGACAACCAAATCCGAGATAAATCAACTTGTCTAACGCCTATCAAGGGATTCGAACAAGCATCCCTTGCAATTGGATTTTGAGTCTTTCGCTACTAATAATAATAATAATAATAATAATAATAATAATAATAATAATGTATTTCATTAAAAGCCTATATGACTACAAAAATAGCGTAAACACAATGGCAAAAAAAAGGAAATATGACAGCAAGAGGAGTAAGCATACAACCGACATAATTCACTCATTTTATTACTTAAATGCATGTCCATTATCACCCAAACCCGATTTGTTTGATTGTCTCAACAATCTTCATTCTTCAATAAAGAGGCAGGCTTAGATTGGTGGCCTGTCAACTTCACACTATAATTTCACCAAACTACTCCATTCGCCAGTAAAATCACTGGTCCAAAACAAGATATCTTCATCAGAAAACCATAAAATGTTCCTGCAATTACAATGATTTTTGTTTTTCTGCACCACATGCTTAGCAGCATAGTTATTAAACTCGTATCAACCTGTGATCGGACTAGTTGATCCAATGACCCAGTGTTTAAACCAGTCCGGATCTCTAATTAGACTGATTATGCAATTAACCCATTTTGACCCAGATTGACCCGCTTCAATTTGGTCAAACCCAGTGCCCCGGCCAGATTCCGGGTGAATGATTTTTTTAAAATAACTTTTTCATCCTTTGAATTTTTTGATCTAATAAATTGAAGAGTATATATATGTAATTTTGTCAAAAGTTAAAGGTCTTAGTTCGCCGAGTCTTAGGTCTGATGAGACTTTCCACTAAGGCTACTTGTTCAGATTGATATAGGAATAGGACTCGCCATATCGGCTTTTCTTTTTTAATTTAAGTTTGTATTTTTTTTTTCATTTTCTACTACTTCCAAATAAGAGATTAATAATTATATTTTTTATTTTTCCATCAAATTATTTATTTGATAACTAATAATTTATGAATATTATTATATATCATTATATAATTAAAAATAATTTATAATTTTAAAATAATATTATAATATATTTCTATATATCCAACATTGACCGATGATTGACCGAAACCCAGAACCTGACCGGGTTGGGTAGAATAACTATTCTTAGTAGTAATCAGACTATTGTAAGTTCATATTAACAGTGCTCTTCTGATGTGACAACACTAAAACATTAGGTGCCACTGAACTTTCATAAGCTACAAGAAATCTGGAAGAAACACAATTATATTAAAGATCATCAAGAATGCTACAAAAACTCTCTTGTTCTTTAATCCATTCCTTATTGTATTGTGTCATTCATTTCAATGCTTTGATTGTTTAGTGGGGAAAAAGCCAATCAAAGCAGAAAGGTCATTTTTTTTTCCGATATTTCTTGTCTGCAAAATAATTTAAATCTATATTTATCCTTATAACTATTAAGTAGGGCTACTAAACTTTACCTGGTCAATCAACTGGAGAGTGTTTATAGTTTTTAGGAACTACTGCCTGCAACACACTGTAGGCCCTCTTTTGGTATCTCCTTTCTATTCAATTCTTTGCTATTAGTTTGAAGAACTGATGGGAGTGGAGCAGTTATTTCAACAACCTGAAAGGAAATTCACATCTAAGACTCAACAATGCATGTTATGCTGATCTGGAATCATAAATATACAAACCTACATAGATCTCAAAGATTATAGCATAATGTATATAAGCATAGATGGCTGGTTTCACAGGCTTGGGTGTAAAGGACCTTGAGGGTGACATGCTCAAGGAGTCACTAGTGGTTTGATGGGACTAGTGTATGTCTACCAACAGACAAAGGGAGCTTTCCTTAGGTACTGTATGAATTATGAATACAAAGAGTGAACATGCATTCCAGAGAAGTGTTTTAACCTTGCAGTAAATGATGGCATATGAATTGTATTGATTTCGAAAGTATTAAGCAACAATGACTAACCATTGTAATTCTAATGATATAACACTAGCCTGTAACTCATAATACTGTGAAAGAGAATCTAGGAACTGACAAAAGAGAAACCAAAGCCAAATCTTTGACAAAGATTGCATTGGGTTTTCCATCTCAGCAATTTTTTGAAAAATTTCACATATTCGTGAAATTTCTCTCAACAATCTCAGTTCAATCTGCTATCTGAAGACCATGAGTTCAAGGGTAAATAGGTAATCTTCTTACGGCTTAATCTTACATGTGGATATCTCGCTGTATTCATATGCTACACCAGGAAGAAAATTATGGTCATTGTATACTAACCTCATCCGTGGATGGGTGAAATAGAATAACCCGATGTGCATGCAAAAAATAGCCACAATCTCCTGGTACAGGGTTTGTTGGTTTATTATACCCTCTGCAGAAGAACATAGCAACAACAAAGAAAGATATTTACAGTCAATACATTGAATATGTGAAATATTAGTTTACTGAAAATGCTTACAATTGCTAAACACTTTCAGCCTATATGGAGGATGGACAAGGAGCAAAGACTTCACTTATGAGAGCATAAATGACCAATGTGACATCCTTCATGGTTATTTTTAAGAATTAACTGATCTAATAATTTGTTGCCTCAAAAAAGAGCTCCAAACTAGGTGTCTTTCATCCCCATTAGTAGCAAAACATGCAAGTAATTTGAGGTTGCATAATCTACTTAATCAAGGGTATTTAAGCAAATGCAGCCAACTATTACCCATCTTCTGCAAAGCTACCATCTACCAATTCTGACTCGACCGATTTTGGATGTCCACCAATGTCATAAAGAGGATCGCCTATCAAAAATTTTCAAAATCAATTATTATCAAGATGGCTAATAATAACTAGTGGAATTGTATTAAATTGACAGAAAGATAGAGTCATCATCTTCTGACAGCTCACAGTTCAACTGTAGATTGGCATAGTCAACATGTCATAGTAAGAGATCATGCAGATTTGATAAATATATTGAGAGCAAGTCCATATAATTATTAATTGTATGCAGCATGATAAGACAACTCAGAAAATTTTTAATACAAGCGGGACAACAGTGACAGGCAAAGAAAAAACATATGCTCCAAAATATTTAACTTCTATATACCAGCTTTTCACATAAAATCTTGTGCTCAAACATGACATCTTTACCGGGCAGGCTTCTTCAGCCCCTACAAAGCACTTATATTGTGTAGGCATTCTTCAGGCGTATCACTTCATTGTTTGGGATTTATTAGACTCTCTTAGAACAATAAGCTAAAAGAAACTCTTTTCTCTTAAAAGATTATATATATATATATATATATATATCTGTGTGTGTGTGCAAGTTTCTCCCCAATAATAATAATAATAATAATAATATAAAATATAAAAAATCTCAAGTGCTTATTATTATAATCATATTTTCTTTTTGCATTCAATGAACTCAAGAGTTATTTCTCCATTTTTATTAAAAAATATGATTACAACCATAATATGGTCTTTACAACATGTGTATAAGACATTTATATCATCGGAATGCGGTCTTTACAACCGGTGTATGGAACACGACCAAAAGTATAAGACATTTATATCATCAGAATGTGGTCTTTACAACCGGTGTATGGAACAAGACATAACAGGCAACCACTTATACTCAAAGTCACTAAATATTTAAAATGCTAATGTATCTGTATATTAAAATCAAATTTGTGATTAAGAGACTTTTCTCCATTTACAACAATTGAAGAAGGTTCAAATGTACAAGAATAAAATAAATTTACTGCAATGAGAAATTAAACATAAAAAGCAAACAACTCACCAAAAAGTGGATGCCCAATAAAAGCAAGGTGAATGCGAATTTGATGTGGCCGCCCCGAATGGATCTCTACCTAAGAAAGAACTAAGAAAAAAAATATTCAGTTGAACTAGTAGGTGAATGAGTTTGTTAGAATCCTAGTTAAAAGCATTTCAAAAACCTCATGTATGACACACTTGGTCCACGAATGACTCAGAAAATTGTCACTTTGGTAGGAGGTTAGTTCTACATGAATATTGTAGGATATGGAAATTACAGCTAAAAAGGGATAGGCATTTATGATCGAACATTTATATTCCATTTAATGACACCCAATGTTTCCTTAACAGTAAAATTTGAAAACAGGGCAAAAGTTCTAAAATCTACCTCAAAGATAGACCTAAACAAGAAACGCAATTGTACTAAAACAACTTTGAAGGAGGTACACTGTCCACAGATGAGAATACCTGAACCAATGTCCGTTTTTCCTGCACATCTCTTTCAACAACAGACACTTTGCTCAAAGCAGGCTTCCCTGTTTTAATAAGACAGCATTTAATATGGGCATAAGGTAACCTATTTTAGTGGATATATGTAAATGGGTTAAGCAGGGGTCTGGCTTGCTCCGGCCAGAGCGCAGAAGAGACTTCTAAGACCCTGAGTTTTTTAATCAACCAATTTGGCCACATGTGCATGTACACAGATAGATAGATACATAAAGAAGGTCCATTAGGTTAACAGAAAGAAAACCTGAAGAAGTCGCAACATAAAGCCCTTTTGCAACACCAGGATACTGCATAACTCCAATGGGCTGTTTGATTATAACCTGTGACAAACCAAACCGGATTTTATTGTTCAAAAAAGCCAATATGCTAAGAAAGGTTTTCAGGGACTGATAGCTGCTTGTGTGGAGGCGCTCTTACACACTCACAAAAAAAAATAATAATAATGGCATTTTTTTCTTTAAATATATAATATACAGAATTTAGAAATTGCTCGTCTTCATGCATGTGAATTCATTGTGAGCCATTACACAGAAAATATATATCTCATATAACAAGACTTTTACCTCATCATCTTCAAGTAGCCCTGTCACAAGTGCTCTATAGAACTTTGAAATCCTCCAATCCTTATCAAGCTTCTGGCTATATTTTCTTTGAGTGGTCAATGTAGAATTCAGATATAAGGGGTCAAAAATAAAGAAAATTATGTCATGTTCTAAATGGCAGTAACTTCAAGGAAACATGTGAGAGTAGGTGATATCAGAGAAGCTCTATATACAAGGTTGATTTTCTATAATCTTTTCATTTTTAAATATTCTGAGTATTAGCTTCATCTTTCATAAGAGAAATCAAAGAAGGGAGCACAAAACTGGAGGTTTTCATCGCACAGAACAATATAAGAGAGATCAAAGAATTATTCTATGAGTATTAGCTTCATCTTTCATAAGTCACTAAGAGGGATATGCATTAGATTGTATTCTGTATACAGTAAGTGACTGTATGTTCTCGGTCATTTTACTTGGGCTGATCTTTATTCAGTTAGATATTTGCGGGTTTTGCTAATCTGACAGCATTTGAAATAACAATTTTTTAAGACCTCCATATCAGCAATTGTTTAAGTTATATAAACCAAATAGCTTTTGAATAATGTCAAAGAAAAGAAAAAGAAAAATTTGCACAAAATGATCAATGAAATATAGAAGTAATTGAAAGAATAACAAGAAAAAATCCCACATCACCTTTTCTCCTCGATGGCAGATGTACCGACAGCAAACAATTTTGCAAGGCCAGTTTTTGCCTGCTTTGTCTTAGCACACAGTAATATTCCTAGCATTCAGCAACAATACATAAAGTTAACCACAGGAGTTCGCTCAAAATAGAGTAGAGGTCAAATCATTACTATAAATAAATAAACTGATAAAAATAACAGAGGCAACTGCCTATTAGCAAACTGATAAAGTGTTCATTTAGATTACAATAAAAATTTAAATAAATAAGTCTAGACTTTGGATCCTTGTTTTGCTTGATCAACTCAGCCACCTCCACCAGTAAGCATTTTCAATTATTAAGTGTATCGCCTTCTAATTTTATACAGGGAAATGCATTTAATTGATTAAAAAGATTCAACTAAAAGATGCTATGCCATTATCCCATCAGACTCAGAGTGGAAACATATTTACTGTCTCTTTCCAACCAGCTCTCACATCAAAAGTGTGAGTGCCAAAAGATCAATTCACCTCGTGTGGTGAAGATATGGCAATCAAAACCTATATCCTTCTTGGAAACAGAACTTAAAGCAGGAAACATTGAAAATATGCAACTTGCCATTAAAATAGCACATGGTGTCATGCAATGATTTCAAATATTTAACGCAGACACGAATCATGAAATCTTGTTAACAAATAAAGAAAACCTGATGTGCCTCGTCCCAGGCGATGAACAGGTACAGGATGCGCTTCTCCACAACGACGTGAAACAGGAATTCCTTTCCATGTATTCCACCTTAGCTGCTGTAGGACAGTTCTCTGCTGAAAAATTCCTCCAGGCAGAACTTGCAGACCAGAAGGTTTATTTATAGCAACCTAATCACACAAAAAAAATGTAAAAAAATAAAATAATAAAATCAAAATGCCCTATTAAAACCCCAGTAAGTTGATGATCTTCGTTTTCCCCTACCATCAAATTTCACAAAACTAAAAATATCAAAATATTACCCAAACATTTTCTTTTTCCAATGCTCATTATGAACAAAGATCAAACAATTATTTTGAACTTTATATAAGTCTTCGAATCAAACCATAAAAAGAAACATGAGAAAATGCTAACCATGTGATCATCTTCATAAAGAACTTCAAGCAGATAAGGGGCAGGAGGTTCTTTCCAAGGAAGCCGATGATAAACTACTTTTGAACCCGCTCTAAACAATGCAAGCAGCAAAACAAGGATTGTTACTTCACTACAGAAAAAAATTTTGAAGGACAAGATGAAACAATCACATTCAAACCTAAGAACAGTCTCAGGATCCGTAACAACTTGGCCGTCAATGGTAATCTACAACGACAACAAACATCATCAAAATAGCAAATAGAAAACCAAAGAAGAAATCAAATGACACGAACCTGGCCATTCCGGATTCTTCGAAGCCAACTGCATCAAAGAAACAAAAACACAAACAAACTTCAACCAGATAACCAAGATATCAAGGGCTACAAGAATCAGAAGAGGAACTCACCCTTCCAGCGGTGCCGAGCTCTTGTACTCCGTGGAATAGAATCCGATCAGCGTTGGAGCTGTTCGAATGAAGGAATGGATTAGAAATCGGAAACGAACAAAGAATCGGATCAGGAGAAGAGAAAGCGAAGAAACCAGGATGGATTGAAGGAACGGCGTCAGCATAGGACAAGCCTTCGTTGAGCTCCGGCCATGGTGCCCCGAAGGAGTACGGTGGTTGGGGCGTCGACGAGGTGGGCATCGCCATGAGTGACCTCGAAAAGCACAGGGTTTCGTCTCGGAGGTTTTGGAAGTCTGCGAATTGCTATTCACCGTCGATATAGAAATCAAAGGAAAGTCCTCATCCCGATGCAGTTGTTGAATAGCAATTATTATTAATATTAATTAGTAATAATTTTATTATTTCTAATTACTATCCACTAATTTTATTTTCTTTTGTCTTCTTTGTTGTTATCTTTAGTTTTTATTTAGTCAAAATAGTGTGTGTGTGAGAGAGATGACTTAAGTTTTTTTTTTTTAATACAAATCCAGCATAACAAGTTTGTAAAAATAATCATTAAAAAATTTTTTTTTAAAAACAATATAACATAAATATATGAAAAACATCGAATATCAGCAAATGATGAAAAGTAAGAGATAAATAACATGTGAAGTTCAGATTAAAAAAATATAAAAAGCGGAAAAAAACAATACGGTGAAAAAGTGCAAAAAAACAGAAGATGCAGGATCATTAGATGACGATTCAATGGATTTCAAGGGAACAGGGAACATGTGCATAATGAAAATCTACAGATGTCGAGTGTCTCCTAAATATATATATATATATATATATATATATATTAAAATGTGCACAAACAACCCACAAACAAAAAACATTACCACTTACCTATTGCTGCGAGTGGCATATACATAAAACCCATGCCTAATTGGTTCATTAATACAAACCTTTTGATAGAAATAAAATGGAAACACGCCTATTGATTCACTCACTTGAAATAATAATAATAATAATAATAATAATAATAATAATAATAATAATGTTCTAAAATTTTCAATATAATATTTTAAAAAAATAAATATATTTCTCATAATATCTTTAATCACAGTAGCCAAAATCCTAATTATACATACTTCTTTGAAAGGAAGCTATATGAAGCTGCAATTTACAAATCTATTTGATTTCCTAGAGTATTAATTCATTAAGACACTAATTATGGAATTTCTTTTGTTTTCTTTTTGTTCTTGATAGAATCAAGGTAATGCAGCAAATGTTACAAATAGCAGGAGGCAGCAAAAGAACTAATGATATTCACAAATTAAAAAAAAAAAAAAAATACTAAAACTAAAAATTCGCTAGGGTCACGCACATAAGGTACAACAAAACTGTACCATTTTATGTTTTTCTCATTATAGGGAAATATTTCATTTATGATGGACATTCACTACAACTTTGCAGCATCACTGTCTGAATGAACACAAGAATTCTGGCAACAATTTGCAGCGGCTAAGGCTGTTGTTCCTTATAGCATTTCAACAGTCATCTAAATAAGCATATGAATTTACATCAGCTCAAACCGGGGGTGCGTTAGATACACAAGCCCTTCCCGTCAATTTCGGCTTACACCAGGGATGGCCATGGCCCTCCATATTTTTCTCACTTTTGTTTCTCCATTTCTATGAAATAATGTACAAAACTTATGGAACAACCACAGCTTGGTTGTAAATTGAGTCAAAAAAGAAGCACTCACCTGGTCAAGATGGAGGGCTATTGTAATTTGTTAGGCGAAGAAGAGCAGTTACAAACACACCAATTTCTGAAGGTTGACGGTATCGGAATGATCTTCATCAAGCTCAATGGTGGAACTAGGTGATTATGCATTGCAACTTTTTGTTCTTGTGTGTTGGGGGGGAAGAAGCTTTGACATTTGGTAGAAGGATGGTAATGCAAAAGCACAGGATCGGCGGCCATTCATGCAGACCGACAAGAAACACTCACTCCATGAAACCATCATCACATGGTTAATCTGAATCAGTGTCTATTGATAGGTAGAGGCGAGACTTAACAGAACGTTGCTGACGCTGGTGTGTGAAGAAGTTTTCTGATCTTTTGTGGTTTGAAGTAACATTATCTGTAAGGTTATTGTCCACGCTCTTCAGCAAAGACGCTGCAAAATAAAGATCAAATTTTAGAAGCATATACTATAATGGTACCACCAAAAAGAAAAGAGTAATTAATGCAAGAGAGACATCTGAGTTTTTCTCAGGTTGGGTTAAAACAAATAACTTTAGAACTTCAAAGCAAGAGAGTAATAGGTGAACATCAGCAGCAGGATGTTGAGCAAAAGGATGAGCATATAAAATATAACCATGGCAAGCAACAAGACTTCACACAACTACGTACATGTCAAATGCAAGTCCAAAGGGTTGCAATTAACTGCCTCAGAGCCCAGAACTAAGCCAAAAGACAGTGATCAAATCATTGGAAAGCTGGATACAATAGCTTATTTAACAACTATGAATCAACTCTAAATGCATTCAATGAAAATCATTACCAACATGCACTGGTAGATTAATATTAAAAATTTTCAATGTGTCAAGACTATAAGTTAAGATGAAAACAAAATAAACAAATAATTTCAGAGGTGAACAATAGCAAAGTTTGATAGCAAATCAATGACCAAGTACAAACTCTAAATATTATTTGCGGAGGATATTACTAACATGTGTGCAAAATTGATCATTCAAAACAAGTTGCAAACCTGTATTGGCTAATGTCTCCATCCTATCCTCCTCCATAGCAAAATCTTGTCTTGAATTCAATGCATTTGTAGGAACAATATCATTTTTACCACCTCCACCAGCAAGGCTAAGAGAGATCCAATCATCAGAACGTGCCCCATTTGGGAATTCAATATGATCACTCAGGTCAGCTTGCATAGGAACACCAGCTGGACCACTAGGAAGAAAAATCTGCAAGGAAGGGTCATCATTACCGAATGCTAAAGGATTATCAACTAGTGTTCCATTCAATTCTGAATTAGAACGACTAGTTGGGAGGTCCCTGATTCGTGAAGTTTCCCCCAATGCACCATCTGATGCCAAAGTGTGGCCATTCATTGGTGTGCAACCAAAACTGTGCCCATCGGCCAAAGCAGCTGGTACATCAGTTTCTGTGTCAAAAAGCTGGAAGCCATTTCCAGCCTGAGAACCTGGTTGCAATGGCCAGGGTGGCATCTCAAAATCCTCTACTCCATTGCTAAAGAGACGAAGACAAGATGTACCACTTGTCCCGAGACCGAGATCTCCTTGCATCCCTTCTGAAATTCCAGCTTGATTGGCAGAAAAGGTAATGCCATTGGTTCCCACTGGACCAGTCTCATATCCATTTTCAGGAGAAATAAGTGTGATATTATCCTCATCAGAATCACTAAGGACAATGACGTCTGCATCTTTGGATGGTGCAACAGGGATTCTATTAACATCATACTGTGCATCAAAACTAACAGGAAAAGAATTTTGCTCAAGCCCATTGTTAAAAGGAGAAAAGTCAAAAGGCCCCCCACCCTCTTGATTAACACTGGGATCTTCACCGTCCCTGTAGCTCCCAGTGGCACTGCTACTCATTGCTATAACATTCTGGCGAGGATTATCATATTGTTCTACCAGATGATTTCCAGGAGAGTTGCTTAACTCTTCAGGCTTACTGACCTCCCAAATTCCATTGCGGTTTTTCTTGATTCCTAATTTCAAACCTGTATGACCTTCAGAAGTGCCTTCCTGTTTAATTGCCTTAAAGACCTCCAGTTTAGGTTTAACTTCTGCAGTCGCCGGAGGACAAAGAGAGCCATCAGGTAGATGCCACTGAGCAAGAACCCTTGATTCACCCTCACTCTTTGCACGCCAGGAACCATCAGGCTTCACATCAATCTCAGTCACATCTTCACCACAATTTCGCATCTATATTCAACATGACAAAATGAAAATGTAACAATATCACCAGCCAATCAAGAAAGAAATGAAGCTAAAATACTATTAGATGATACCTACCAATGAAGTAATACGGTTGAAATATGGATCAATGATGATGTTCTCTAGAGAATAGTTCTTCAGGCAAATTGGACATTGCCACTGCACAAAGGAAAGCTCATGGTCATATGAAGCCAGGACAAGAACAAACTCAAAGAACGGGGACGATGCTCACTTTACGAGAACGCTGATTCATTTCAATGAAAGTTTCCAAGTCAAAACACCCCATGTGAACACAAGGCTTGAATCTACCAGCAGTCTTGATTCGAGACCCACTCATCTACAAGCACAACATGAGAATTGGAGCAAACCACAAGTAACATACAAAACTAGCTTGCCTCTGCCCACATAATAATTCTTCTTCAAGTAGTAAGATTCTTAATCCAAAGAGAAAAATTTTCAAATTATATGCAATGATTCCAGGGAGTGAAATGTTGTAATTAAGGTCAGAAAATAAAGCAAAAAAGAATAGAACCCCAGAATGCAACTAATGCTCAACCAAGCAATAGTTAGGCACCATAATAAACAAAGCTGTTAGTCATCTGTGTACTACTATGTATAGTGGCTATTAATATCACTTACAGGGCAGCGAAGATTGACTGTGACTGAATCAGCAACAACTTCTATGTCACTGTCACTGTCTGCATCCTCTTTGGTAGTTCCACCGCCGATGCACCGGCAAACACGAGCAAGGGCCTCCTCAAAGCGCTCCCCATTTGCTTCACTGGGTATCATGTTTAGAACCTAAACATAGACATAAGCATAATCAAAATATATAGCGGTCAAAGCAAAGAGTAGTAAAGTACCCACACTTCCATATTACATAGCCCTAGGAATTAATCCGGTAAACAGAGCTAACACTTAATAGATAGCATCCATCATCAAAATGCATTTCTAACTGAGGTTTCTAACCACATGTCAGGATTGTGACAGAAATTTTTGAATGCTATAATAGAAGTTCAGAACCTGAAATCTTCAACATCAGATATAAGCACCAAGCCTTGACTGTTGCTTGGAGATAATTAAAAACATTAACATATCAACCCACAGAACTACTAACAAGTTGGCCCAAGTAAAGAAAAAAAGAAATGAATCAGAACACAAAGACAACACTCTTCAAACTAACAAAAAATTGGTAGTCAGTCCAGATGCTAATGCAGGCATACCAAAAGCATTACCAAACACCAAGTGTTACAAAATGTTTCCCAATGGGATGCTAATATCCTCATAACATGAAAATTATTCCAAATATTGAGGAGCATTATACCATCCAGTAACCATTAATTTTTGAACTGTATCCTAAGAACATCCATCATTCATCAGCAACCTCAAGCTACATGATTTAGCCAATAAATAAATAAAATCCGAAAATATCATTCACTTAAATGAGTCTCTCCAAGATCATGTAATAAATAAATTAAATCACCTGCTGTTTTGTCCGCTTCTTAGCAATTCTGATCCCTAAACAAAATACACGAGGATCGCA
This sequence comes from Dioscorea cayenensis subsp. rotundata, assembly GCF_009730915.1. Taxonomy (NCBI): domain Eukaryota; kingdom Viridiplantae; phylum Streptophyta; class Magnoliopsida; order Dioscoreales; family Dioscoreaceae; genus Dioscorea; species Dioscorea cayenensis. The sequence continues at coordinate 20,308,336 of NC_052482.1, forward strand.
ACTTGATAATAGAATCTTGTTAATTCCTTCACGACTGCATGTTGTGATCTGTAAGTAGTTAAAAAGCAAGATGGCACATTAAGAATAAAACTTATAAGATCGTATTTACTAGCTGTGAGACGATTGTTGAAAGCCATGCGCAAAGCAAAAGCATTGATGCCAACATAACAATCATGACAAAAGCAATAGGCATCACTTGGAATATGACTTGGGAGTTTTTAGTATTATTAAATATCAAGCAATACAAGTTATTTCCGAAGTGTTCAAAACTTTGTAATATGAAAGATATATGTTAACAATGAACTTAGAAGTTAAACTACAAATAGTTCAGCCAAGCCACCAACATGGTATGAATATACTGATTTCATCATAACAACTCATGCCTCATATCCCCAATTAACTAAATTCCTGGTTCCCTTCAAACTAAATCTATATATTGGAAAATTAATGCTATATAATAAATAATTGTATATAATTTTGAAATACTATGTTATAAAGGAAATATATTTGATATTTCTTATTTACTTGGTCCTAGGAATGAGCCCAGCACAGTCTTACTAAATTACACACACAGAGGATAAGAAAGAACTCACCGTTGCACCATCATCACGGCCATTGATTCCTAGCATCTGTGATCCAGGCCTATTGGTAGTTCTGACTGAGTTAGCTGGTCATTGAATCACATGTTATAACAATTTGTAAGAAATATTGGAATGAATGGGGGATGAACTGTATGAACAACAAAATTCTGGCATGATTAACTAGATAGAAAAGATTTCAATAGAAAGAGAGAGAGAGAGAGAGAGAGAGAGAGAGAGAGAGACTGTGTGTGTGCGCGCGTGTGCACACACACACACAAACTAAATACTGTTGATGTCTTCCAAGCTACTCCTTCGATAAAAAAAGGAATCAATCCTGACAGTGTGAAGGAGCCAGATGCAAATACAATAGCAAAACAGCAACTTCCCTCATTTAAGAAAAGGTGGCTCTTTCTGAGAAAATTATTTAATATTTTGTTGCTCAATCGTATATGTTTCAAGATGAACACATCAATAATAAAAGTTCAAACAACAAAAGCAGGATTGAATTCTTTAATTTTAATATCATTGAGCTTGATGTATTCAGCTTTGTCCCTACTAACAATTTTAGACCTTTCTCAAATTTATTTATTCTCACTTCATCTTGACCTATCCAGAAGCACAGCAAAATTGAAGGAGCCAAAAGCTCCCCCTACCATGACTCTAACCACCAATATATACAGAATATGTGATCAAGAGAAAGAACAAGAACATATATTTGAATAATCCAAGTAACAACTAACAAGGCAACTTTTTAAACCTGTAACAAGGATTTAAAAATGAACATAGCATTAAAATTTTCACTCACATGAACCAATAAGACTAAAGAGGGAACCTCCCCTTACCATTGACTTGCAGTTCAGTGTACTGTGGCCACTGCATTCTGAATGGAACTTTATCATTTAGAAGAATACACCATATCTGCATGATAAAAGGCCAGTTTACAACAAAAGAAAGAAAAATAAAATATAACATTTGTATATATATACCCTGCTGAACCAAAAAAGACTGTTAAGAGATGACATTCAAACAGCAAGATTAGAATAATCCAGAGAAAACTTATTCAGAGAAAACAAAAAAATGTTTAAAATCAATAAGATGAACTTTGAAAATGATGCTGAAAATAGCCTGAAATAATGTATGGTTCAAGGTTACCTACAGACATTGTATAAAATCAAACAAGGTTACTATAGATATAAAATTATACATTCTGGAAATGGAGTAGGTCATACAGAGAACAGTGTCAAAGTGGAAATAACAGTGCAAAGCTAGTTGAACAAATCACACCAAACGTAAATCTATCTAGTAATGTGAGAAACCTAGAAATCAAAAGATGCTTAGCAAGTCGAGAACAGAAAGACGATTGTCCACTAAATATGAGTATGCCTTAATGCGATATTTTAATGAAGCTTGCCTAAATTTGTATTCTATTTCTTTTTTTTTTAATATTGTTAAAACTATTTCAAACTTTCAAATGAACAAACAAAAAAAATTTCCTTAAGAACATAACTAGTTCTTCCTAGTTCTAAATTCAGCACAAAGGCAGAAGTGTGCCCCAATTTAAGAGTTTCCAGGAAGTACCACATTTTAAAGTTTTAACATGCACCTGAAAATGAGGACATTAAAATAGGAAATACATAGGGCACTAGTGTGTTCTGCTGAAACTTGCAGAGCATATGCATTATTAAACTAAAACTAGCACGCACTGTAGCTAGCAATAACTTCAAGCAGAAATATAAAATCTTGCCACCTCAAAATGATGATCTATGAAGGACACCAACCTGAAGATCAAATTCACTTCTCTGTAGCATCTCTCTTTCCACTCTTGTCAAATTAAATGTTCTCTCCGTAGTTTGTATTATACTTGTTCTGGAAAATAATTTCAGTGACTTAATCAAGAGAAAACAAAAAATTCACTAAAATAAAAGCACAAGATAACTGAAATAAGCACACACAGCACCACTATATGGTAGAATTTATTTATCCAGGATATATCAGTTCCCATCCCAACCAAATCATTCTAATTTCATGATCATGGCACAAAACAAACTCTGAAGTGCGTCTAGTACTATAGATATACAAGGTAGCCCAAATAATAAAAAAAAAATCAACAAGAATTTAATAAAATTATAGCAGTTTCCAAGAGAGTCAAAGAAATGGATATCCACATGAACATGACATTTTCCACTTAACAATTGACTGAATATGAAAGAGAATGAACTCACGCAGTCAGATTGCAACAGGAGAGTCGCACTGGGTAAGATCATAACTATAGTTAATAGGAAGAAAAGGATCACGAAAAATACTAACAAAAACTAGGATGACTAAAGGTCAAAAACAAATATAAAGGGCCTGAGATAAAGTAGATGTTGTCTCAACATGTAGAACATAATAGGTCATCCCACAAACATCATGACCTATCAACAATGCTCAAAGTTAATAAAATGATCATACAACAGCTACAAAGAACTAAGACCCCACTATGGAAGAGAATTTTGAAAAAGCTAAACATAACAGACTTTCTAATTTTAAATGCTATGGCAGAAAAAAGATTCAGTGCCACAAATCAATATAGCACTTTGATGCTATGGTTCAGGGTTTGAAAAGTCCATATGACTAGCACCTTGCTAATTTCTTCTTTTGCATAATTGTGTCTAAGATGGTGATAATCCAATAATGTAACAAAATAGTCTCATAAATGTAACTTTCTCCACAGGTAGTTGCCCTCACAAAATAAAAATGTATGCCATATGCCACACATTTGTTTGCCTGACCAAGAAACTTAAATTACTCAGTTATGGCGTGCAAGGGTTATAAACCAAAAAATAATGTTTCTGAGTACAGAGATGTGATACATATAATGCCAACAAATGCCTCGATTACAGTTTAAAAAAAACAACACAATAAATAATTTTAAAACATAGAATGAGAACTTTGGGTTTCAAGATGGCACTCACCCATCTGCAGCCACACCACAAGCTGACAACTTCATGGGAAGCAATGGATGAGACATTGTCACCCAAAATCTGTACGAAGTAAAATATACTATAATTCAAGAAATTTCAAAACTCCAATAGTAAGGACTAAAAAAGGAAATAGTAAATAATTCAAGAAAATATTTCCCACCCATAGATAAGAAGCAAACAGGAGACAAACGCAATTTTCATATGTTAGAACAAAAGGGAAAATCTGAAGGACCTAAATCTTCACATAATAAATGGAAAAGTTCTGTCTTTTCCTACAGATTGTAGTCATAAAACTACAGAAAGGTTAACCTGCATCTGAGTAATAGGTTCAACTCACAACAATGCAGCTTGTCATTTAAGGTAGCGTTTGGTTGGATGTAATTCTAAATGTAGTGGATTTCTAGTTACAATGTAACTGGAAATACTTGGCTTTCAAAATACAATGCAGTCAAATCTTGTGTTTGGTTGGATGTAACTGGAATTAATGTATGGATATGTCTGCGTATATGCATATATACATATACATATATGTATATATTTGTGTATATATACATATATATTTATATATATACATATATATGTGTATTTATATATGTAAACATACTATATATAGGTATATCTAGGGAATGTATACACATACATGTATGTATATGTATGTGCATACATATATGTGTATATATGTATATGTGTATGTGTATATGTATAGATTTATGTATATATATATGTATGTATGTATGTATATGTGTGTGTATACATATACATATGTGTATATATGTATATGTGTATGTGTATATGTATATGTGTATATATGTATATGTATATGTGTATGCGTATATGTGTATGTATGTGTATATATGTATACGTATATGTATAGATTTCTGTATATATGTGTATATATACATATGCATATATACTGATTTTGAACTCCCGGGATTTGGTTTTACGGTCATTTTGACCGTAAACCAAAATCCCTCAATGATGGGATTTCAAAAGCACATGAAAAATGAAATACATCAAAACAAACACCGGATTTTAAAAAAGTAAGGGATTTGGAGTTACATGTAACTCCAAATCCCTTGAAACAAACACTACCTAAGAGCACATGAAATGGCAGACAGTAACACCACAAAACATTGATAAGGATAAGGATGGAACTGGCATGAAAATCAAACACTACAAGGTACTATAAAAAAGGCAGCAACAGAGTCAAGGGCTTCTTGTAAATTCACGGGGTTATATAACATGATGCTGCAGAAAATAGCCAAGAGAAACAAAAAGGCGCCTGGGCATACAGATAACTAACACTAAGACATAGATAAATGACACTTACGGGTCTGCCCTGTTAATTCGGCATATTTCACAATAAAAACTGGTTGGGGGGGCAGGCAAGACGCCATCCATTGGTTTCTCAGGAATTATGACACAACCAACATGTTGCCAAGTTGAGCAGCGTAGATCTTCACACTGCAATAGTAAATGCCACCAATAAGAAAAGACAAAATATAACATTACAACAGGGAATTAACAGGATGACATAAGACTTGAAGGGAATGATTATCACAAACAAATGCCTTAAATGATCGTGAAAGAAGAAAGAGACATGTAAAAAAACAACAATTTCATTGTTAATTTCAATCTCAAAATGTTCCAGGGATCATGAGCTACGTCCAGACCTGCATAATTGACTGAACTTCCATAATAATTTTACAAAAAAGCTGCAAAAACTCTTGGAATTCTACCTTAATAGTTGACTCCGTCGTCAATGAACTGCCACATAGACACCGAAACTTTTCCATCGGGTATGAGTCATCCACTTCCTGATTAGGCTTTGTGTGATTAAAATCTGAGCCACTGTTGCTCCTAGTTGCTAAATCAGTAGCACCAGGAGATTGCATTTTTCTGCAAGAAAAAAAATAACAAAACAAAGCCACAGAGAACAGATGTTAACAGAAACTTGAAGAATGCATACATACTTTAAATAAAGAATTACAAAAACTATAACAATTGTGAAAATACCTATAAGTATCATCAATTATCTTTGCCACTCCTTCTTTCCCTATAGAACTTCTCCTCCCCCAAAGTTGTGCTTTGGAAACTGCCAAGTAGAACACACAAGAGTGAGGCAAAAGAATAATTTGAAAATGGAGTATTGCAAGAAATTTAGAAATTAAAACAACACATTCCTAGAATATAAATCACATAGTTTGTGAAAGAAACAGGGGCAATTTTAAGCTATTACGAGTCAAATTCGTCATGAAAATTTCCTGTTAACTAGCAGGTCAAGAAAATATACAAGCGGCGTACAAATGTGCATTTGCCTAAATGTACATTAATGTATCTAACTGTGAGGATCTTGTAAGAATCGAGGTCCATCAACATATCAGGCATGGCAAAGTAGAACTTGACTCAACACAATCAACATTGAACCACTGCCAAGAATGGCTTAAAAGAAAAACTAAAATTAAACAAGATAAAATAAAAAAAATAAAAAAAGGCATCCTTGGATGATTATTAATATTATGAGCATGCATCCAAACTTGTGCTAAAAATGCACTCGTTAAAAAATTTTGACTATGTCATAAAGGAATAACCATGAATGCTCACACATGAATATATTCATTTAGGCATCACCGCAAAACATGCATAACAGAAGTGTGGAAGGTTGGATTTTAAAATTATTTAGCAAAAACTTTACAAACTGATATGTTTGATCTTAGTCTATCTAGTTTTTAGCTCTTTATAAAACAACATGAAAGAGAAAGATTCATGCATCCAACCCCAAATAGTTGGAACTAACCTCAAGTCATAGCGTTCATAAATAGCTTTTTATTCCTATTGAAAATCTAAGTTGTACTTCACACGCAACCCAATCCACACCACCTACACATGTAGCAAGTGTTGGGTAGCTTATGTCAATAGTCGTACGTTAAAGTCCCGATTTTCCATAATTTTTTAAATCTATAGGCCATTTTCTAATATTGGATGAAACTCCAACAGAGGAAGGCTCATGCCCAGTCCTTGCCACCATCTATGCTGAAAGAGAAAGATTCATGCATCCAACCCCAAATAGTTGGAACTAACCTCAAGTCATAGTGTTCATAAATAGCTTTTTATTCCTATTGAAAATCTAAGTTGTACTTCACACGCAACCCAATCCACACCACCTGCACATGTAGCAAGTGCTGGGTAGCTTATGTCAATAGCCGTATGTTAAAGTCCCGATTTTCCATAATTTTTAAATCTATAGGCCATTTTCTAATATTGGATGAAACTCCAACAGAGGAAGGCCCATGCCCAGTCCTTGCCACCATCTATGCTTCCTACCAAGAGCTCTTTGGACACACTTTGCTAAGGATGGCCACTCCAGCTAAAGCCAGTCTCCACTCTCAAGTCTCAAACAATCTACTTCCATCTCTTCCATCACTCCCTGACATCCCAGGCCGCCCATTCTCACCATCCATCTCCCTCCTACACTCACATCACCAAAAGCCATAGTGCACTTCACATCACTTCTCTGTTCCACGCACAAAAAACTACACAAAGTTCAGATGTTGAAGTCTCAAAACACCATATCACCATATCTCCATCCTATGGATAGGCCCTGTTTCTCTTCCTTTTAACTCATGCATCGTTATAGTGATGGAAAATGATGGGCATCCAATGTGTATGGCACTTGACTAGGTGGAAGGAAGCAAATGGCCGAAAGCAAAAACATGAAAAATGTAAGCAACTGATCCTTCACAAGCATAACCAACCGCGAGGAGTTAATAAAAGTTGATGGAGATCCTAACGACGGCAGCGTCTGCTAAGTTCACATGGTTGGTGTGCGATCAATGCATTCAAGTAGAAATGATAATTAGATAATGTTACTTTCAAATCCATACAAACCAATTTACTTATCCCAAGAAACTGTTATTTAGATACGACAAAATTTTGGTTTACTAGGATGCATCGGTAAAATTTTAGTGTCACAGGGATGCATTTGGAAAAATTTAGTCCTCAGATGCATTAGGAAATTTTTAATGTTAAATAAGAAAGTCATAGATTTCCTCAGATGCATAAATCGAGTAAAATTTAGGTATAACAAGGTGATAGGTGGATAACATATTGCAATCACTGTTATATCTTCTTTAGCTTTAGCTTTGATATTTATAAACAAGAGAATTTTGGATTTAGCCTATCGGTCCATTTTCATTTGTCTTCTGATTTCTAATCTCGATTTTCTATTTTTTTTTTAATGCACCTTATCTTTTCCTTATCTTTTAAGCTTCATAAATTTTTTTTTGTCATGTTTTTAAATAAATTACTCCTTATCTTATTTATTTACTTTTAATCCTAATTATTTTTTGAATTTTTCATATTCTAAGAATTTTATTTTGCTTTAATTTAAATCTTATTATTCTGAGTTTTACCAACAATGTGCTTTACTTGTCCATCTATGCATATTCATGTGTACATATATACATGTAACACTAAATTTTAAGCCTTGCCAGCCCAAACTCGATCACAGCATAAAACAAAACAATTTTCCTAATGGTACAAAACCGTGAATAGCCACTCAAGTAAAACATAGGATTATACTAAATTTATAAAGAAATCACTAAAATATCAACCCAATGATCATAGTTGCAAAAATTATTTTTCTGCTCTGATTCGTGTACCAAAGCTTCTAAACAGATGAAACACAAAAACAATTTTAAGTGAGTAAAAATACAAAAATACAGACAAAAATGTTTATAGAAGTGCTTGTCATGTCAGGGCAAGGAGTAGCCAAACCAGTACCTTGTTCATCTGAAAGCACCGCCAAGATCCTATCCACAAGGTCCTATAAAAAATTCAAAGCAACAAGATAGTAGGTTAAGGAGACTAAAAGTGCCATACGCAAAAAGCAAACAACGGCAAAATATCATATTATCAATGGAGACACAAGAATTTTGACTACTAACCTGCTTTTTTCCTTGCTTTGCAAGACCAAGCTGACCCAGAACATCTTTGAGCTCTTTTATCCTAAAGTAAGCCAACTTGTCCTGAAGTAAAAGTATTTGAAATCAACAATTTAATAGGTTTTGCTAAATTAGCCTCTACCAAATGCATGCAGCATAAGTCAATTGATAGAGCATCTTCTCATTAGCATTAAAATAGTTCACAAGAAACATATGATGAGTGCATCTTCAAGGTTTCTGCAAAATGATCTTCTGTCACAAAACATGAAGAACACAAGAGCCTTTAGGCGCACCATGCCCTCCACCCACTCACAAACTCAAAAAAATAAATAAAAGGCACAAGCTACCAAGATTATCTCCAATAAAGCATCGATCAAAATTCATAGAACGAGGGCATAAACATTTCCATCAGGCCATACCAAAAAACTGGTGGCCCTATGATAATACAAAGTTAATCGCTGAAGAGATGTACAGCGGCACAGCATCTAAAAAACAAGAGCGCCATCCCTATGTAAATATCTATATTTTGGTCATGGGCATGTGTCTAACCCTCCGCATGAAGCCGCATTCATGTTTAAGTGATGCACACATGAATGGCTATATTGTGATATGCAGGTATAATAACTCAAAAATAAAAAATGCAGTCTTGTAGGAAAAATTCAGTGCTCAAAGTTGGTAATGTGTGCCTTAAAAAGAACCGAAAAAGTACATCTGAGGGAAAATTGTGAAAACAGATGCGTGCACAATCCATTTTCCCGTAGAATGCCTAGTGACGGCCCATTAAAAATGAACATCTTGGTTGAAAAAAAAAAAAAATTCAGCATCCCAAACTGATCGCCTACTGCTGGAAAAATACATATATAAAGATCATTTTTTTGGGATTCAATTATTTGGGCAAGGGAATATCTTGTGCCAATAACACCTTGTCTATGGATTCAAATGCCATATCTCCAACATTGCAGTTAGGATCTAAACTCCTAGTCAATCAAGACCAGGGATGCAGCTGCACAACGCCCTAAACGACTAAAAAAACTATGGAACCACCAAAATGATAATTCCAAGAATTCAACCAAAAGGAAAAAAAAAACTCAAATGGTTAAGAAAAAGAAAACCAGTCATTGTCACCAAAAACAGAACAAGAGAATGCAAAACCCTAATATACACATCTCGAATTCAAATTTATTCAATAGTCAGACAACTCCGATTGATATCACAATCCAAATTTATCATCCAAACAAACCACGCCAACAACCAATCAAAGCAAGAAATGAAGAAAAAAAAAAATCGCTACCTTGCAACCAGACACCAAATCGACCGCCGCCATCTCCCCCGCCACCGTCACCGCGACAGCAAACCAAACAACACCGCCGCGATGTACCAAAACCAGTTCTCGACCAAACCCAATCCCAACCCAAATTCCTCAAAATACAGCCGTAAAACAACGAAACAAATCAAAATCTACAACCCTACGAACCCCTCATCACCAAATCGGAAGAAAATACAATCGAAATCCGGATAAAGAGCTCCAAAAAAACCCTAAAATTGGAACATCGGGGAACACGGAAAGGGGGATCACCGATCAGGGAAAAAGGATTGGAAACCCTATAAATCCTTCAAGAGAGAGAGAGAGGATTGAGGATTGGGGAGGTGGAACTGCAGCCCTTCTTCTCGCCGGCGTGGGTAGGGCTTTCCCAGTTTCTCTCCAATGGATTCGCTTGCGTTGATGGGTTGTGCTCTCTTTTTCCTTCTCTTCCGAGCTTTAGAAAAGCACTACTCTCGGACGTATATCGAGGGATTTAAATCTGGTTTGTTCCACCCTTTTAAATCCGCGCCATGTCCGCATAATTGCGTATCTTCTCAGCACTAACGCCGTTAAATGCACCGTTAGTCCATTTTCCCTTTTTTATTTTTTCCTATTTTATTTTTTTTATATTTTTCCCTTTTTTTTTATTTTTCTATAATTAAATTTGACTTGAGTATTAACTTTATATCTATGCTGATTAGAGTATATTTTTTGTTCACATTTTGTTAAAAAACATATTTATTTGACTTTGTTTGATAAATAATTAAATTTAATTATTGAAAAAAAATGAATTTTATCAAATGAATTTTCCATGCCATGAAAATATATTTAATTTGACATTTGAAATATTAATTTTGGTTCACAAAATGATATGTTTGTGTTTATGAGTTTCTCTTTTTAATGACTTTAAGAATTTCAATGTTTTTGTTTTGTTGATTTTTTCAAATTTAGATTATTAATTAAGTCATAAATAAAAAACATTGTATCACAAATAAATAAATTGAATTTATGGATTGACATATGTAGTTAGAAAATCCATTGATATCACGTCCTAAATTTTCATTAATTTTTGTAAAAAAAATCATTTTTTTTATAAAACAATGCATCTTTAATTTTTAAAAAAAAAGGAAAATGACACAAATTTTGGGAGAAATAACCCCCAAAAAAATTTTCAAAAGTCATACACAAAATACAATGGAAAGATTTATTTTATTTTTATAATAATTGTAAACTATCAAACACACATTTTTATTATTATGGCTCCATTATGTATTATAAGAGAGTCAAACCTTGTGGCTCTCGAATGAAAGTCAAATACTTTAATTGCTCGACTGTTATGATAGTGACATAAAAAAAAATTCTCGCATTATGATTAAAATTATACATTTATGATAATGAATTTTTAGTCTATTGATACTGAGTTGTTTTACGTACCATGTTAATAAGGCATAAATCTGTTGAGATCAATAACTCCACACTTAATGTATATTTTTTATATGTCGCTTATTCACATATCGTAAAAAAATATATACATATAGATTTATTTTCATAAAATTTATACTTTATTTTTTATTAAAAAAACCCTAAAAAATAAGGGAGAAAAGGAAAATTTTAGCCAAAAAACTCTACCGTCAAAGTAAAACCTCTAGAAATTTTTTTTTATGAAAATTTTTATTAAAAAAAATTATTAATAAACTACAAATTTTGGGCAAGTAATAATCACACTAAAAAATGAAGCAACCTTGGTGTGTTATTAATGTACGGATGGTCATGGGGAGCAATTACAATGAAGTTGCCATGTTCAACGAAATAATTGAGAAGTGTAACACAAAAATAGGAGGGTTTTTCACTGATTAAAGTGTGTAGACTCACTAATGGCAATTATCTTACAGCTGGTTTTTTTATTTATTTTTTATAAGATGAACAAACTATGTCATGGCTGTATGTGAGTGAAAAATCTCTTTTGTAAAGTTATATCTTTACCAATAAAAAATATATTTATTCATTATGTATCCTAATTTTTGTGAAAGCAAGAGTTAAACTCATTTTTCATACTCACTTTTTATATGAATGAAAAAAAACAAATATATTATTGAACCAAGAACCTTTGGCATTAATATATATATATATTTTTTTTTGCCTCAATTCACAAAATAGAATGTTAGGAGACATATCTATGTATTTTATTATTTTTTTTAATACAACAATAATTTATCTATTAAAAAAACCGGAGGTCAATTAAAAAATTACTTATGTGCCTTGTATATAGGTCATTATAAATTTACCTATTGTAAAAACTACACTTTTTTATAGCTATTATTTATTTTTATTTTTTTAAATATATATTTGTAAATATTTTTTTTGACAAATAAACGACAAATGTCCCCCATTTAAAGGTATGTTAGGGACGTGCATGTGGGGAGCAGAGTTCAACGCCGACCCACATGCCCTCACCTTGCATGAACATAGAATTCGATCTCGGATCCTCTCCGAAACAAGATATATTTGTAAATATTCAATATCAAAAAGCCTTATCATTTACTCTCATTTAGTTTTTTTATAATGTTTTTTTCAGTTGCTATTCGGATGTGTGTGTATATATATATATATATTAATATATAATAATACAATGGTTTTATTTCAGCATGATGAAGAAAGTACCTACTTTTTGGAATAACCATAAAAAAAAAATCCCAACAAAATAAATTTATTTGCTTTAATCTTTGACTACTATGAAACACATTCACATTAATTTGAATATCCTAACTAAACCAAAGTCACTAATTCACATTTGAAAATCAAAATATTTTTATTTGATGGGTTAAAATAAAAAATGACTCTTAAAAAAAAACACTAAATAAAAAAATAATAAAATACTAAACCATAATGGGCCTAGCCCAGCCCAGTCCAACGAAGCTCAGCCCTTGGATCCATTACAAGCCCGGCCCGTTAAAACCCAAAGCGCGCTTTGATCTCATTCGATCTCTTTCTATCCCTCTCGCTCGGAGTTCTCCGCCATCACCCACAGATCGAAACCCTCTCCCCGTCGCTCGCCGGCCATTCTCCGCTCTCCGATCATCTCCAGCTCCACCTCCCAATCTCCACAACCATCAACGAAGGGGCCGGCGGTGATCTCTCTCAACCTCTTCCACAATCCCCGTTCTAGGGTTTCATTGCAACCCGATGTCGAACACCTCATCTGCAACACCATCCATGGCGGCGGTGGGAGCGATTTCTGAAGATCTATACCCTAGCCAAGATGACCTCTTGTACGAGGAGGAGATCCTTCGGAACCCCTTCAGCTTGAAGCTATGGTGGCGATACTTGGTGGCGCGCGCTGACGCGCCGTTCAAGAAGCGGTCGGTGATCTACGAGCGCGCCCTCAAGGCCCTCCCCGGGAGCTACAAGCTCTGGCACGCTTACCTCCGGGAGCGGCTCGACCAGGTTCGTCCTCTCCCAATCTCTCATCCTCTGTACGATTCCCTGAACAACACCTTCGAGCGCGCCCTTGTCACTATGCACAAGATGCCCCGCATTTGGACCATGTACCTCACGTCTCTCTCCGAGCAGCGCCTCCTCACCCGAGCTCGCCGTGCGCATGATCGCGCTCTCTGCGCGCTGCCAGTTACCCAGCACGATCGTATCTGGTCCTCCTACCTCGCTCTCGTCTCTCGTCCTGGCGTCCCTGTCGAAACTTCTCTTCGCGTCTACCGGCGGTACCTCCTATTTGATCCATCCCACATAGAGGATTTTATCGACTTCCTTCTCTCCTCCGAACTATGGCAAGAGGCCGCCGACCGCCTTGCCTCTGTCCTCAACGACGACTCCTTCCACTCCATCAAGGGCAAGACTAAGCACCAACTCTGGCTGGAGCTCTGCGACCTCCTTACCCACCACGCCAAAGAGATCTCCGGCATCAATGTCGATGGCATCATACGTGGCGGCATTCGCAAGTACACCAACGAGATTGGCCGTCTCTGGACCTCCCTTGCTGACTACTATGTCCGCAGGGGTCTCTTTGAGAAGGCCCGCGACATCTTTGAAGAAGGCCTTGCCACTGTCGTCTCTGCCCGAGACTTTGGAGTCATCTTTGACTCCTACACACAGTTTGAGGAGAGCACTCTCAGGGCTAAGATGGAGACTATGAGCTTGAAGGGGGATGACGATAAGGTTTCGGACAAACTGGTCCGTGATTACTGGTTGAATGACGATGATGATACAGATCTGAGGTTGGCTCGGCTTGATCACCTTCTCGCTAGGTATCCTGAGCTGAAGAACAGTGTTCACTTGAGGCAGAACCCTCACAACGTAGAAAACTGGCGCAAGTGAGCTTCTTTCCTTTTGCAGTATTTTCTTGATGTCTCTCAAAAGTGTAATCATTTGATTTTAATTCTCCCTAATTCCAATATCCCAAATTCATTGGCAATGCAGGCGTGTGCAGATATACATGGGCAACCCAATAAAGCAGATAATGACTTACACTGAGGCAGTGAGGACAGTGGACCCTATGAAGGCAGTTGGGAAGCCTCACACCCTGTGGGTTGATTTTGCAAAGTTATATGAAGTCCATAATGATCTTGCGAATGCCAGAGTGATCTTTGACAAGGCTACACAGGTTAACTACAAGAAGGTTGATAACCTTGCCAGTGTTTGGTGTGAATGGGCTGAAATGGAATTGAGGCACCAGAATCTTAAGGGTGCGCTTCAGTTGATGCGACGTGCAACTGCAGAGCCTTCGGTTGAGGTCAAAAGGAGAGGTAATTTGTTACTAATTCCGTCGTTCGTTGTTTCTAGAGTTTTCTCTTGATCAGGTGCATGCCTGAGAGTGTTAAAAGTTATAGGATTGACCGCAGTCTGTTTTATTAACAGCAATTAAATTTATAGTCAAGGAACTCTTGCTTGATTGGTCGATTGGTATTCTGAAAACAAACATTCCCAATTATCTTGTCAATCTGGAACATCTCATCATAAGCTCAGAGAGTTATGAACTTTCAATCAGAATGGGCATGAGAGAATACTGCTTGAGACATATTGTGGTGTGTGCATGTTTATTCATTGATGTGCATGTCACTCTGTCGAGTTTGGATATTGGAGATATATCTATTGATATATTTTTACTATTATTATAGTGAATTTTGCTCATCATAAGCTCTCTTAATTATAATTGTCAATCAGTCAACATAAGAAATACTGCTTGGGATGGATTGTGGGGCTTGTGTGATTAGACATAGATGTGTGTATCATTATGTCCAGTTTGGACAATGAAGATACGTCTATTGTGATCTTTTTACTGTAAATATTGTGAATTTGCACCTCATCCAAGATTCTAAACTGAATTCTCATTGGTTTTTTTTTCCTTTTTTATATTTGCACAGTTGCTGCAGATGGAAATGAACCAGTGCAGATGAAGTTGCACAAATCATTAAGGTTGTGGAGCTTTTATGTGGATTTAGAGGAAAGCCTTGGGACATTAGAATCTGCCCGTGCTGTTTATGAGAGAATACTTGATTTGAGAATAGCCACCCCGCAGATTATACTAAACTATGCTGAGTTACTGGAGGTAAGAATTGCCAAAATGCACATCATTTTTCCCTAAGTTTATATTTGGTTTATGATAATTTAGAGTCTCTATAATTTCCTGTTTTGTTCTTTAGGAAAAAAAATATTTTGAGGATGCATTCAAAGTTTATGAAAGAGGTGTGAAGATATTTAAATATCCCCATGTAAAAGATATTTGGACCACTTATCTTAAGAAGTTTGTGGAAAGATATAAAGCAACAAAGTTGGAACGTGCGAGAGAGCTGTTTGAGCATGCCATTGAAAAGGTACTTGATACTTTGTAGCTGCATCTCCCCCTCATCTATCCACTGAAGCCATATGCATGGAAAATTTACCTTATTCTGCAATCACTTGCTGTACAATCTCATTGTTTGTCTGACATAGCCAATGCAGTAGGTTTTATGGGTTTCTTTGTTGTCATGCAATGCGGGAATGTCGAGGATTGTTACCTGAGAAAAATGATTTTGCCTTGTAATGATCACTGTTGTGTTTTCATTGGGAACTCTAGTCTATTCAACAACATTTGGTATTTGAAGTTTTGACAATATTTTCTTTCTAAGGATTTCTTCTGTTGGCTTTCTTTTACAAAACTGTTTCGTACTAATTTGTTTCTTGACCGAAGTTTCTTCAACAAAATATTTTGTTTGTCACGTAGTGGGTAGCACAACAGTTTAAATCTGTGCATATGCCATAGGATCACGCAAAATCACTCACACTCACTTGCGTGTGCTTGCATACACACACAGATCCCTTCAACTAAATATCTTGCTTGTCACACAACTGTTTCAATCTATGCTTATGCCAAAGGAACATGGCAGGCTGGCATGAATTAAAAATGCACAGTTTTCTATTGGTATTTCTGATCATTCCTAATTGATGTATTCAGTCACTAAGCTTCATTTTGTACACTGGTCTGATGAACTGTTCTTTTAATTACCACCATCAATATGAATATTATAATGTAGGGAGACTGCAGTGTTTATGATTATGTTTCAGCTTTGCGGTCAAATTATGTCTCTTGAGTTTGTTTGGATATACTTTTCATTTTAGGTTTTTTTAACCACTATTTGATGCTTTCTTTCAAGAGCAACCTTGGTTTTCTAAATTGTTAGCTTGACATAATGTATGTAATCCTTCCATCATCCTTCAAAATGTTCTTCTCCTGGAATGTATTATATATGTACATGTATATTTTGGATATTTTGAGGAACAAGGCTTATAGGACTAATCCCTCTTTTACCTTCCTCATTTCGGAATCATAATTTACTACGTTGGACTCCTGTGATCATTGTTTTTAAGTTACTAATATCTCCTTTTTATCTCGCCTATTTTCAGACACCTCCAGAAGATGTGAAACCCCTATATCTGCAATATGCAAAGTTGGAGGAACAACACGGGCTGGCAAAACGAGCCATGCAAGTTTATAACCAAGCAGTGAAGGCTGTTCCTGCAAAGGAAAAACTAGAAATGTATGAAATTTATATAGCTCGGGCTTCTGAAATTTTTGGTGTTCCAAAGACGAGAGAAATTTATGAGGTCAGATTCACTCTCCCAGTAGCTCAAACCATTTTATGCATTAGCTATTCTGATGCTATGTTAAATTTGCTAACAAAAAGAGGCTTTCAAGTAATTGATGTGGTTGCAGTTCATAAATTATTTTTAAAAATCGACCTGATTTTTTTTGTTTGCTTGCAAGAAAGCTTATTTTTTGCTCGGATGATGATGCCATATTTGCCTTTGATGTGATAAGCATGAAACCCTTACTAAAATAGCACTTCCCTTCACTAATATTACTTATCTGTGCATGTTGCAGCAAGCAATTGAATCTGGTCTCCCGGATGATGATGCAAAAGCAATGGCCATGAAGTACGCCGAACTCGAAAGGAGCCTGGGCGAGATAGACCGTGCTCGTGCTATATACGTGTTTGCATCACAATTAGCAGATCCACGATCTGATCCCATTTTCTGGAAGAAGTGGAAAGATTTCGAAGTTCAACATGGTAATGAGGATACCTTCAGGGAGATGCTTCGCATGAGCCGTAGTGTCTCGGCTAGCTACAGTCAGGTATGTTTATCTGCCCATTTTAACATGGCAAGACTGGCGATAATCAGGTAGCATTTCTCTTATTTTGATTTGTATTTTTGCAGACACACTTCATTCTCCCGGAGAACTTGATGCAAAAGGACCAGAAGCTAAACCTAGAGACTGCAGTTGACACTCTAAAGAGAGCAGGGGTTCCTGAAGATGAAATGGCTGCATTAGAAAGGCAGTTAGCTCCGTCTTCCACTGCAAATGCTAATGATGGTGCCAGAAAGGTAAACTTTGTAAGTGCAGGAGCAGACTCACAGCCAGGGGTTATTCGTACACCTGATGGTGGAAGGAAGGTGACTGCAAATAATGAGGATATTGAGCTTCCTGAAGAAAGTGATTCTGATGATGAGAAAGTTGAAATTGCGCAAAAGGCTGTTCCGGCTGCTGTTTTCGGTGAGCTCGCACATCAAGTTCAGAAAGATAAAGATGCAGATTCTGCTGCCGAAAATGGCGGAAACAGTAGTTTGGGTGCTCTTGAAAGAATAAAGAGGCAAAGGAGGCAGTAGTCTCACATTGCATGATTAGTTCGAACTGAGAATATTAGCATCCGAGCTGTACTGGTCGAATTACCGGTGGAAGAGAACTTGTACATATTTTGCTTCTTAGTGCTGCAGTCGACTATTCTTGGTCTATTTTGAACCACTGGTATGTTAGATTAAGATATAGTACTTTTGTTAGTTCTTATATAACAATTTTCTCATATAAATTATGAGCTTTCTTAGCTTCCAGTTTTACCACTGATTTAGTTGTCTTGACTTGGCTTATCAGTACTAATTGTTACTTGTTCATTATGATAATCAGGAATTTTGACACTAAAAGGTACTTAGAAGTTATTTCAGGGATCACTATGAAACTCTTTTTAATCTTTTTTGTGGATTTGTTTTTTATTTTCTTGTTACTTGTTAGTGTCTTTGATTCGCAAGTGAATTAGGTTCAAGAATTGAATCTTTTTAACTTAAGCGGTTGATACCAGACTCGCATTTTTCGTCAGACCTAAAATTTTCAAAATAATAATAATAATAAGTGGAAATTGCCAAAAAAACCCTACTAACTTTTGCTAAATTGCAAAAACCCCATGGTTTGAATACTCAAAAACCCCTTCCTTTTCAACTCCATGATTTTGAAACCCCCAAAAGTGCATGCTGGCATTAAAGCGGAGTGTATTTAAAAATTTTATGGGACGAAAAATGCCTTGCGGGAAGTCGTGGGTCGCACCCATTTCGACGGTGTGAGAGGAAGTGGGTGGGTTTTCTTAGGCATTACAATGCTTGTCTTCTCTCAACTCGCGACTCAGACTCAACTCGCGTCTCCAGCTCTTCTCTTCCCACGGCGACTCTTCCCTTTCCAGCGTCTCGAAGAAGAAGTCCCGTGCAAGTATTCGAGCATTTCAGTCACTGCGAGTCTAAGGTATTCATTATGGTTTTTTGTTAACTATTACATTACGAAGAGACATTTTTTTCGGTTTTGGTTTGTGATTTTGTTTTTGTTGGAAGACATTTGAAGCTTTCGAGGGGATTAATCGAGTGGGGTTTTTGTTAGTCTCGAGGAGATGTCTCGGCTAGGGTTTTTTTGTTTTTGTTTTTACATTTTCGTCTATGTATACGATTGAAATGGTTTTCGATTGTTGTGCTTTTGTGTAATGTTTATAATCTACGTTTACCCTTTCGGTTGATATGGTTGCGGTTGTAAAAAAATGAGGTCTCCGTTTAAACAATGAGCTTTCTGGTTTAAGTTAGTTAGTCTCCGGTTTAATTATTTGTATCTACATTTTTAATAGTATACGTCATCTGCTTAAAAAAATGATATCGGTGTTTAAGAGCCGAGTGTTTACTGGTTTAACAAATTACATTTCAGCTTAACAATGTCTTTGTTATTGTCGCGAGGCTTGTGATTATGGCGGTCAATCTAGTTTAATGGGCGATGCTACTTGACAGCAGTAGTGGAGACCGTGGGTCGAATCGAAAGTTCACATGATCCCTCGACATCTGGGAAATCATCAGAAGGGACACCGTTCACGAGCATTCTTGAGTTGGAAGTCGTATACCAAGAGCGGGCCCTTCTTGACTCTACTGCGGAGATACGATAACCGCACTAATAAATTCGGGATCGGGGAAAGCATCTCGACTTTCGAGCTCGAAGATGTGGCGATCGTTCTTGGCTGCGTTGCGATGGGGGAGGCGATCGTGTTTTGAAGAAGAAAACACGGTCGACTTTTCGAAGAGGTATTTACTCGAAGGCGTCACGAGACACGAGAGACTCCATCGGGAGCAGCTCTTCAGAACTCGTTGGACGGAGGGAGAGCAGGAGAATTTTGCCAAACTCATCGATGGTGTATCTCACGGGTACAATCCTCTTCCCAAATACCTCCTGCTTTCGGTTCCTAAGCGGATCGTTGATTATGTCGATGATCTACCACGGAATGGGCGCTACGCATGGGCGCAAGCGACGCATGGTGGCTTATGGAGGACATACCACAAGCCGCTACCCGAGTGCAATCTAGATCTGCGGGGAAGAAGACCAACACGGGTATGTTAAGGGTTGCACGGTGGCGCTTAACATCCGGTTTCTACGGTGGCCGGAGCCGGGAAAGAAAGTCCGTTCTACGAGATCCCAAGGATCGTTTGTGCTACGGTGAAAATACTTACAGGAAGCGAGCGGCGATAGAGACGAGTTTGTCATCTCTCGAAGGAAAAGAGGTAATAATTCAAAAAAATATTTTGTTTAGCGTGAGACGTTAACGTTTAACCATATCATTTACCGTTTAACTTTATTCATCTATCGTTTAACATTATAACTTACCGGTTTAACTTTGTTCGACTACCGTTTAAACTTTTTAGTTTAATGTTTAATTTGTTTGTTCTATCGTTTAACACAATAGGTTATAACGTTTAAATATACTGAGTTACATGTGTAAATATAGTTTTAATTGTTTTAAACTAAATAATTTCGCTAAGATTGTTTTGCTTTTACACATGCTAGTTTCCGAAATTTGGTTCGACGAATCTTGATGAAGAAGTATTTGTTCGGGCCAACCGGTCGGTCGGATGCTATTGCTCCCGGGAACCGCTTGCTCAAAGGCAAGATGAGAGGGCGACCTCTTCCTTGCGTCTTTCGGGCCGCCGTTCTCCCTGCTTCGGGGCCAAAAGCGCGTCGTCGAGGGCCAAGAAGCCCTCCCCACCCCGCCCGACGTGGCTTCCCCGACCGTGTCGACCCCGAACGTGGCGGCTCCCCTGCCGGCACTAAGCGAGGATGTCGCTGCAGACTCTCATGCGAGGCTTGCGGATTTTGATGACCGAGTTCCCTCGGCATGTCGCTCGGGTGGAGGCGTTGGAAGGCCGGTCGCGATCAATCGATCGCGCTTCCCTTCAAACAAATGAAGCACCCGGGACGGATACGCCGTCGGGAGTTCGACGAGCGAGGACATCATCGGGGTGGCCCTTCAAAGACGGCCTCATTCGAAGAAGCTTGCAAAAAGAGGAAAACAATAATGCCTCCGTCTCCACCGCGTCTGCGGGTGACGATGAAATAATAAGCGGCATCATCGGCAGCAGCACCATCGGGCGGTCGATGTTGTTAACGTTGATGACATGCCCATCACGGTGGAGGAGATTGAAGATGGCGCCGAGTTTGCAGCGGTGGAAAAAGATCGTCGACTACGTTGTTGACGACATCATGCATACTGGTGGAGCCGTGCGCGAGCGATCGCGGCATCAAAGATGGACACAATCCATGAAGAAGAACAACCAGACAACGTTGTGTCTCCCATTGATCTTTGCGCTGCGTGGAACTCACGGTTGAGAAGGTCGTTGAGTCTATCCTCAGCGAGTGGGAATTCACGGTGGAACCAACGGTCGACGCTGCTGCATCGAGGCGGACACAATCCCACAAGAACAAGAAGCATGTAAGGAAGTGTCTCCGGGTTGATCTTTGCAGTCGTGCCTCCCATTAAAGGAAGCGATAAAAAGTAGAAGAACTTGGAAAGTCTTCATTCGAAGAAAAAAATACGTTGCCAATCGCGCCTCAATAAGTACTGAGCGAGGGAGTTGATAAGGATCTTCCTCAGCGCCCTATGGACAAGTAAGTTTGAAGTTTTTTTATGATATTGTTTAAAACTGTTTTAGTTACCATTTAAGTAGGAGCGTTAACGTTTAAAAATTCTGAGATAACATTTAACTTATAAGTGATACCCTTTTAAATATTACCGCTACTGCTTAAACATTCAATATAGAATTTAAAGTTTATACTTTAACGTTTAATTTTATACTTACAACATTGTTTACATGTCTTTGTTCCGTTCAACCACGACGACTGCATCGTGTGGAAGAACGACTCGTCGAGCACCACACGGGCCAATCTATTCGACACGCTCGAGGGAAGGAGATGGTCACGCACGATGTGATGGGACGCGATTCGTATGTATCTTGCAAAAGCGATGAGCGTAGTGCCATATCGTTATAAGAGCGCGCCTCCATCACACGCCACTCGGCCTTGTTCATGTCAAAGCGAGGCGACGACGCACATGAATCCACGATGGCTATGATTGGAGATGCCGCGCGAACTTGCATGAAGTGGACATCGTCATCCTCCCGATAATTATGAGTGGCCACTTCCATGTCGTCGCCCCTGACAATGAAAAAAACAAAGAAATACATGCATTATTCTTCATGCCAAAGCGAAGAATACGATAAAAACGCGCTAGAAATGGCAAGTGCTTTAATAATTTGTGTTTGTGTAATATTGTTCGGTAAATAATCGGCATTCTAATATGAACTTGTATATCTCGACAGCGGAACCTATTCGACCTCTGTATCGATATGGAGTTGGGCGAGTCGGCGATCGCAAAGTACCCGCTTGTTCACGACAATCGAAGCCCCACGACGGAAAAAGGAAGTGTCGATCGCAGCGTCTATGTCATGCGGTTTATCGAGCAGTTACTCGCCGGTGAGAAGCTACGGGTACCGCAGACTGACGTCCCTTATCTGCGATTAAGGTATGTTTCCCGCATACTTAGGGAGGGAGGCGGACCCGGCGATCACGACCAGGGAGGGAGTCTTGCAGGCGAGTTCTTAGTCATTCTTTCTATATTTGTATACACGATTCTTTCTTTAATAATCCAGATTCATTGTTTAACATACACTTTCGGTGTTTAAGTATATAGTTCATTGTGTAAATATCAATGTAATTAGTTTAAACTCCGCTTTTATCGTGTAAAACGAACCGGAGAGGGAGTGTACGTAAGCGGGGTCATAGTCATTAGTATAGGTGTAATAGTTTCAAATGTAAACCGCTTTTAAATTCAATTCATTTTTTTCCGAAGAACATGACAAATTTTGTCAATGTAAATGTACATGTATCTAAATTCAATTAAATTCATTCTGTTTCGTTTTGAGGTTCTGTTCTTGTTGGATGATATTGTAGTCCGCAGGGTACATTATCGGGTAGGGTTCTGTTTCATTTTCATTTTCATTATCGGCTAATATCAACATTCATTTTAACTGTATAATGATAACTTTTGCCCTTTAACTTTCGTTTTCTCTGTTTAAGTTTAGGTTTCTCTGTTTAAATTTAATATTTTCTGTTTAAAATATCCTTATTATTTAATAATATCAATGTAATTACAACAAAAATATACTTAATATTTTCTGTTTAAAATATCCTTATTACTTAATAATCTCTTATAGAGTGTAATGTAATGTTCCGATTTTTATGTGCGACGGGAGTGGAAACGCTTGGGGAACCGAGCGTGTATTAATTACGCTTGGGGAACCGCTAGCACCATCCCGTTGTACATTTTAAGCGGATACAAATTTATTTTAAACGATAAAAATAACAGTTAAACAGAGAATAAAATATTTAAAACGTAAGAGATATATTTAAATATAAAGTTCAATATTTAAACAATAATAAGAAGTATATACACAATGCCTAGTCGGCAACAGATTCATTCCACGATCCGCGATCGTGACCGAAACGTGGCAATGGCTACAACGCAACTTGCGGACCTCGGGACGCTCACGACTCGATCCTCTTTCGCCTAGGGACACCCGAGTTGCCTTCTCGTCACAAAGCGGTCGCAAAACGCAGTCACGATTTTTCATCCATCGGCCCTGTCATTGTCCGGTATGGGGAATATAGCTTCCTTATACGCCATTTTTGAAGTCGAAGCTTCCTTCCACGATACCCGGTGTTTCTCGTTCTTCAGAATTTGAAGTCAAAATTCCTTTTGATTGCAAAAATTCCTAAGTCGCCTCTGAAATGTTCAACGCCTTCAAAAACATTGTCCAATATCCAACGACAACACTTCGACTTGATCGGATGAGGAAGGAAGGCATGCCACACCCTCGAGCTCGCCATGATGTGGAAACGATGCGCTGCCGGATCTCAATTCCCGCCAACACTTTAGTTTAAAACGAACACGATCAATATTTAAACAGAGACACAAAAAATATTTAAACGATAAACATAAATCTTAAACGTTAAAAACAAAACGTTAAATAATAAGTTAATAAGTTAATCGGAGACAATAGTGTTTAAATGGAAACTTGATAAATGTAAACGAGTGACGGGGATAATAAACAATAATTAACTTCTACAACTATATAAACATAAGCGAGAAGAAACTTACAACGAGAAGAACTCGCTTTTCGATGAGGATCACGATGCCACATCATCCGTCTCAACAACAAGATCAACAATGTAACATTTGAAGATGGAGTGCACGTGACACATGCTCGGAAGTCAACCTCGCTTTTATATGAGACATACTGTTTTTATGTCCATCGGGTGTGATAAACTTCACCTCGACACGGGAAATATCGAGACCCCATCGCTCACATATTTCAAATGCTAACATCGATTCCCAAGTCAGTCGCAGTGAACATTAGCACTCGTCCCCTCCCCGTTGTATCTAAAGCAATAGCACAAAAAAACTCTCCATAATTTAATCGAAGAGCTAAAAATTGAATACACCAAATGAGAAGAAGAAAAAGAAGAAGAAGAAGAAGAACAAGAACAAGAAGAACAAGATATGAGCCTTCTAAACTTTGTTTGAGAAAAAGCAAGCAGGGAGGCAAAAATTGAAAAAAACTATCGATAAAGAAAGTTATGATTGACGCTATTTTTTTCCCACCTTTGCGAGAGCAAAAAAGAAATTTCATATCGTGGACCCACTTCAACTTACCGTGGGGTTAAAAGGAATGTAAAATATAACGGAGGGCTGTCCGGGGTGTGCAAAAGTTGGAGGGGGTTTTTGGGAAGTTTTGAAAATTACGAGGGGTGAACAGTAATTTTCCCTAATAATAATAATAATAATAATAATAATAATAATAATAATTAGGTTTTGCTTTCTTAATAAACAAATAAACACTCGTACACTTTTTCATAAGCATTAATTTTCAGAAAACAACAAAAAAATGCCTCCACTCCACAAAATACATCTATGGAAAAACACAAATTAAAAATAATAATAATAAATAAGCCAAAATCAAATGTGCCCCAAAGAAACTAAAAATAAATTAACACAGACCATCACCACCGTTGGCCAGAGATAAAACATCAACTAAAAAGAAAAAAAAAGAAGCAGATTAAACAAAAAGGCCTGATCACTGAATCAGATTGATCAGAGGATGCTTAGTATACAAAACAGCTCTCAAGCAGCTATTTGTCATACATAGAAAACACTTAAAAAAATTTTATTGAGGCATTAAGGAATTTCAAACTATTTCAAAGACTGATATTGCGCCATAACATAAAAGCACTCTGTTTATCCTCAATCAGATGTTCTTGAAAGCAGATTGTTGACCAGATGGTTTCTCAGGTGTGAGCCTTGCCAGTAAAGCCTTGTTATTGCAATGTTCTGCATCAACAAAATAGAAGTTATCATCAGCCTTGAATGTTACAAAAGGTCTTTTTGTATCTGCTGCCTTAACATCTGCAAATCTGATAGTTCTAGGAAGAGGTGTAGCCAGCCATGACATCATCTCAACATCAAAGGTCGGTGAACCGGGCTGCCACTTCAGTTTGTGGATGTAAGGGCTAACAAACCAATGGAGTGCTGCAGTAGTCGAAGCGCTGAGAAAGATCACGGTAGAAGCGACTCCGCCCTTGAGGATTACATTCAGTTCAGGAGAGGTCATGAATGTTATGACAGGACCGAGTGACACGGAGAGGCAGCAGGTGGAGAGGGACAGAAGCTTTACTTTCTTTATGGTCGAAGATATTGGACCCTCGTATATGACTTCAGTCTCTTTAGCATCTTTCTCGAGTTTACCTTTTTTCGGGCCGATGCTGATCTTGTTGTCATCTACTGAAGTTCGTGCTGCTGCCGCTGTTGCTGCTCGAGAAGCCCATCTCTTCTGAGTGCATAAACCAGTGAGTTCAGTTGTAAAGGAGGATCGGCACGCAGAATACTGATTCAATATTACATTCCTGGATTGGTGAAAACCTGGTTTGACAGAAGGATCAGTAAAAGTGTATTTGGCCATCCAATTTATCATGCAATAAAAAGTTATTCACTTTTCTGATTTCAAATAGAAAATAATAGCATCTATTGCTTCGAGTAAGTAGTTGCACGCGAAAACATCTATGAGTCCTACAATTTAACAAGCATTGCTTCCATTCTTATCTGGATGATTAAAAGCAGTTTGAGAGAAGTATAGTACATTAACTTGATACTAATAAGTTCATGTTTAGTTACAATTGAAAAGTGGGAAATATAAACATGTTTCTGAAAACTATATTGCAACTCAATTCCATATCCAAACATCATTCCTAAAAAGTAATTGAGGCTAAACATTTTCCGTTTCACAGTACAGTTTAGTGTTTTGGTTTAATTATTGCTCATTTATGCAAATATGCATATCAACGAATAACCACGCAAAACTGGCAGAACACAAAAATTTCATAAGCAGTAAGAAAAGAACTCAAGGGTCTCAATCCGAACAATTTAAGCCACTCAAAGAATACATACCAATATAGATACATATATATACCTAGAGACAATAATTTAATAGGACTGGGCTAATGTATCTAAGGTCTCACATTTCGCCGTTCTTCATAACTCAAATAATCAAAAGCAACAAGAGTTATGCATTTAACCAGAAGGACTATTTTGACATTTCTGTGAATCTATGTCAACCTCTTATTTACAGTGCTTCTAATATATCATATGATGCTTGATAAATTATATACATCAATATAAACAATTCATACTTGAGATTCAACTCATGGATCATATAAACCTCATTCCCAAATTCAATGATTCCTAAGTAAACATCAATCAAGCTATAAAGTATTTAAAATGTCAGATTGAGTTGATTATTAAGCAGGGTAACCAAAATCAAACAATTTCTTCACAACTAATGACCTATATAACTTCAGCTTAATCTAATTCAATGTAAATTAACAAAAATAAGGAATTGATTTCTTGAAAATTAGCAGTAAATCCGAAGAAAAACATTAAAGAATTCTTTTTTATAGTTATAATGAAAAGGGAAAAAAGAAAAGTCCACGAATTTTCCATTATTCACGACTGCATTTCCTTGATCTCTTGAATCAGAACCACATAAAAGATCAAAGGAAGCAACAAAACATCGACGAAGATCAAATCTAGGAAAATTAAGGCATTAATCAAAATCCGAGAGAGAGAAGAAGAAGAAGAAGAAGAAGAAGATAGCAAAGAGGACCTGGTCGGGAGGTTGTCTGCGTAGCCACAGAGGGGCGAAGGAAGAGGGAGCGACAAAGAGATGCTGATCGCCTCGCTGCCATTTCCAGCGCCCTCCAAGCTCTCGCTCGGGGATCGTATTCACTCTCTTCTAGGGTTTTTCGCCTTTTACTTTACTTTTTAAACCTTTTTTTTATATTGTTTTTAATAACCCTTTAATATATACTATTATTGAAGGACAATTCCCTGATTTTAATCTATTATGAATAATCAACACACAGCAATGATCACTTGATCATTTGGAATTGTGTTTTATTAGTTTGTATTCTAATGAAAAAATGGTTTACAATTTCAACTCAAACGAGGTGAAAGGATTAATTCTATACATGTATATGTCTTTTGTCTATATTTAAAAAACCTTTAAATCAAAAAAATTTTGTTTTAGTGATACTAATCACACTGTAAAATATGTCTTCTGTGAGGGCTTGCATTGGTTATGGTTTGAAACGTATGAGATGCAATGGTGTTAAAAAAAAATAATTGACTATAAAAGTGAATACATACAAATCAAACAATCAAGTCTTGATGATTTTTTATGGTGAATGTACTAAAAAGGTATTTTTTTTTTAATTAAAAGGACTTATAACCCAACAGTATTGATTTCATTATGAAAAAGCAAATCTGAAATATTTAAGAAATTTTTTAAGATTAAGTTTCATTCCACGTACTCCCTTAATATATAAAGCGTTTATTCCTGTTGTCAAAAGTTTATTCTTTTTGTTTTTTTTTTTTTAATTGAGAAACTTGAGTGTGTAATCAATCCATTAAAAGTCAAATTCAAGTTAACATCCAGCAAAGAACCAATTCATCCTTTTATTTCTCTCATTTACTTTGGTTTTTCCAACACCAAAGTTTACATCCAGTACGGATGTTCTGTGGGATTACAAAAGCAAATATATCTGTATCTATATCTCTATGACTATCTATATGTATCTATCTAAAAACCTCTAAAAACTCTTTTTTTTATCCTTTAATTATTGTTCAGACCAGTCCCTCAACTTCTCTAATTCACAGAAAAGGCTCAACTTTGGTCACTTCAATAGTCAATGGTCAGACAATATGCCATTGCCAGCAAACGAAGTCATTGCATGGTGATCAAATTGCCAGCATGTTACTTTATGCAGAACAGCAGTAAATCAAAAGGAACCAAACATATATATATATATTTTTTTAAATATGGATATGGCTCTATTGCTGCCAATAGACACCCAGTGTTGATTTATGTACCAAAAAAAGGGAACCTTGAGTTCACATATATTGGTTTTCAACCTGCTTCCACACAACTTGTAGCATTTAAGGGGTGATGATATCCTTTCATATCTCATCTGAAGGATAAGAAAAAAAAACCCTACCTGATCTCTAAACGAGGGCACTATCTTGGTAAAATGAAGAATCAGCTGTGGCATTTACATTAACACTTAAAAGTGATGCACACTGTGAGGAAGCTAAGAGGAAAAGACTTGAGAGTTGGGCCCAAAAAGGTCAGGACAATTCATTCTGCTCAGTATGATTATCTGATATTTCTTCACAATTCTGTTCAGATGGTGTTTCAATATCCTCGGCATCCTCAATGTTCTCGTCGTCATTGAAGGCCGTGCTGAGAGGACCTTCGGGAATGCCAAAAAGGGTGGAGAATATTTGCCGATGGCATTCATCGCAGAAACAGAAGTAGGAGAAGTGCCCTTCTCCAAGCAGCCTATGCATGGTGGCGCCAGGGACAACCTTCCTTACGAATTCAGTCATTGATTGTGGCACCACCCGATCATCCGTTCCCTGATAAGAATCAGTTAAGCCATTGGTGATTATTAAAGCAATTTTGAATTTGGCTTTTTGTTGAGCTTAACTACCAGTGATGACTAGAGCACGCAAATGTTGCAATGCATTCGTCAACTAGATCGTTGTAATTAGAAAATGTTCGACTTGCAGTAGTTACCAAGCACAACAAAGAGATATAAGAGTTTCTAACAAATCAAAGCTATCATTTTACCAATCAGAACTTGCGATAATCTTGTGTTAGAACTTAGAAGAATGTTAAGCCTAAGAAGAATTAAACAAACAACTCTTGCTGGAATCTCAGAAATTAAGATCATGCACTTTGCACATTATAAATTATGCCAGTTGTCAAAGAACTGCTTATCTTAATATTGGTAGTGTCTAATCTGTGGATCCTTTCGATGTAACGGTGATCTGAAACTACATTCTACATCCGAATTATTTTTACTAGGAAAATGATGAGACTTAAATGAGATTGCTTATGGTTTGTCAAAGCTAAACAGAGGTAAAATGGAAAGGTGTTAATGCCAGACCTGCCAAATGTGTATAGGGCCTTGGAAGCCTGCCCATTCACGTTCAGTTGGATTGAATAGAGATTTGAGCCATGAAACAAAGCCCTTTCCATCATGCTTCTGCACCTGAAGATCAGCTAAACTGAAACCCCATCTTGAGACCTGCAATACAGCTTCCTCCACAAATGGTTTTGTGTCTCTCTGTCTGACAGATTCCTCCACATCCCTCTCCCAGAATTCTCTGAAAATCTGGTTTTCTATCAGAGCTTTGTCCTGAAAACAAATAATTCATATTCAGTATTAGGATGGCCCAATGAAAGTAGTCATCAAGTAATAAAATAAATTAAAATAAAATAAAAACCTCTCGATGAGAAACCTACACTATACAAACAAATCCAGATCACTTCAGTAAGTATCAGACTCATCAAAAACCACACCAAACATGGATTACATACAATCATTAATAAATAATAAATATCATTTTCAAACACAGCATTATTTTTAGAGTCTGGTTCAATGAACTACATATAAGTATGACTAACAATATGCGAGCTTCTAGAGAATCCAGCACTCACTAAAAAAAGAAGCATTCAATGGGCACAAGATTATTTGATACTACCCACATTGAAAACTTCAGGAGAGTGATATATATCCCAAAAACACATCTTGCTTGCCAAAAAAATAAACTTTTGTCATTGCCAAGATAAACATTTTCTGAATTCACACATGAAATTCAGGAATCTAGAAGTAAAAGGTAGGTAGTTATTAGCATTTATGATAACTGCAAGAATCAAGCTAGGCAAAAGGTACCAAATGAAATAAATGGCTGTTTCAACACACAGCATTTTAGAATGCCAAGTTTTCCAACACATGTTACACCATCTCATTTCTACCGTTTAGAAATATTAATTCAACATAATATGAAAGCTTGAGTGCACTATGGGTCCTTATACAAGTATACAACAGCGTATAATGCACTCTGGTCCTTATAGTTTAAAAAAAGACATAATGGCCTATGTACCATGTCTATAAAGTTTATTTTAGCCTATACCTCTTGCATAACATACCTGCGGTAATATGGTCATGTATTTTCATATTTTGAAATTTATTTATGTATTTCAATGAGGTCGTAACTGATGTGTATGTGACACGTGGCACATTATGCCATGTTATCAAGTGGAAAAAATATATTTTTTTTTATTTTTTTCAAATACCTGGCGTGACATAACTTGCCGTACCATATATCAAGTGGAATTTTTTTAAAAATAAAACATAAATTTTAAAAAATCTTTTGTTTTTAAACTTTTAAAATTTTGAAAAAAGAAATAAATAATTTTATAAATTTCCTAAAATTTATAAACTTTATAAAATTTTGAAGATGGTCTAAAATTATTAAAAAATTAGAAATTGTAAAAATTTCAAAAAGTTTATAAAATTTAGAAAGTTAAGTAATTTTCAAAATTATTTGTAAATATTTATAAATTCTATAAATTTTTAAAAATTAGAAATTTTAGTATTTTAAAAAAGTTCACTTATTTTGTAAAAATAAAAAGTTTAAGAAATAAAAGATTTTTTCAAAGTTTTATAAATAAAAATAAAAATTTTATTTTGAAAACAAAATGTCAATTTTATAGAAAAAATAAAATAAAATGTATACTTTTTCAGTTTGAAGACGTCGTGTCATGTAACATGAATTACAAACACATCAACATCAAACAATTTTTAAAATATAAAATCTATGGTCATATGGCCATGTAAAGGAAGCAAACAAAAGTGGATTTTATACACAGTAGTAACAGTATAGGGGTAATAATGCCCTTTTCTAAAATACGAGCAAAAGCCTAATAGAAAACCAGCCTAGTAGTGGAAAATGTAACTGCAAGACAATTGAGAAATATCAAGAACATAAGAGCAGCAGAGGCTTCACAAAAGCATGAAAACTACAGCAGTAAACTTAAGTATTCTTAAGAACTTGAATGAATACCATAGGGTATAGATGATTCAATGCATATATAACCTATCATTACCTAAATTGGTCTCATAATTCATCCATCTACCTAAAAAGATGTTAAGAAAGAAATTTTATTTGAAAAAGTTATAAGTGAGTTGTGAGTTGTGAGTTGTAAGTTGAGGAGGCAAACCTTTTTTCCTAGTGACAATGATAGCCACTTCTCAGGCTGACCATGCATCCCAGATAGAAAACTTCTTCGATAAAAGTAGGGAAGAAAAGAAGGAAACCTCCTTGCTAAGATATACATCAATTTCCTTTTGGTTGTCCACTTCTCCCATGTTTTATATCTTTCTTCCCTAGTCATTTCAGATTCATATGGATTTCCCATTGGAGCAAACATGGCTGCAC
Organism: Dioscorea cayenensis subsp. rotundata; assembly: GCF_009730915.1. NCBI lineage: Eukaryota > Viridiplantae > Streptophyta > Magnoliopsida > Dioscoreales > Dioscoreaceae > Dioscorea > Dioscorea cayenensis. Next base: position 20,340,142 of record NC_052482.1, read on the forward strand.
CTGGACATTCATCCACAACAATCAAATAAGGACTATAAATAAAGTTTCCAACAGATGCAAAACAAAAAGAACTGTGATCTTAATATTTATATCAAGCACCATTTTTTTACCAAAAAAAAAAAAAAACTTTTGTATTGCCCTGTCTAAGAGGCTTCCACTTTGGGGAATAAAGTGACCGAAATTAGTTTTGACATCATGATATTGCCACTTTGTGAGCAAAGGAAGTATCACAGTTTAACATGTGCATCAAGTGCTTTTCATAAGTTCTATGCGATGCAAAGGCCTCCTAACACCTTGAATCAAATCTCCCAAATCAGAAAATTCCTACCCTCCTTCCGTAGCTATATAATCTGGATTTAAGAAGGCCACATTCAAGTAATTTCTGTTGCATGCACTATACATGTTTGAAAACGAAAGGACAACTCTCTGATCTCTAAATTTGTTCACACTTAACTAAAGTACATTCACCATTATCCTAGTTATCCAGAACGCGCAAATGGGGTTTATTATACTGATCTAATACTTACACACCCAGCCATATCTAGAGCACCAATCAACATAGCAACGGCAGGTTCATCAATTATTATGACAATTTCTTATGCAGGAGTTTCAGATTTCTTTAACATTTAGGCTATTCCGAGACAAGGTCTTTCCATGCCTTACAGATATACTGCAATTTATATTCTAGTCTCATCAAACAAGACTATATACCACTTGAAAGCATAATTGTTCTACAATCAAGAAAATTGAATTATCGCAAGAAAATTTAAAGTACCGCAGAAGAAGGTTGCCTTACAAACAACTATCATTGCACAACCTGCACTCAGTCCACCAGTCATCAACAAACATTTTAAACAGAGAAATGAGATATTCAACAAGGAAATTCATCCTAAGAGAAAATAGTTAAAGAGAAGGAGAAGAATGTATCATTTCTCTGCAATCATGCTTTCTAATAGTTAAGTGACAAGGTTATCTAAGTGATTGGACAAAGCAAATATATATAGTACTCCAGTCTGTATAATAAGTTCAATTACACTGATTTATTCATGAAAAGTATAATTACCTGCAATTTTATGAGGAATATATCGAAGAGCAGCCCATGCATGAATTCCTCCAGCTGAATATCCCAACACCCAGAACTTCTCCTGAACCCCAACAGCATTTGCTAAGGACAACATATCCATTGCAGACGTGTTAAGGTTCCTACCAGGGTGAGGATCACTTTCACCAAACCCAGGAAGATCATAGGTTATCAAACGGACCCTAAATTCCTCCAACAAAGATGCTTTGATCCCAGGAATTCCTGTTTAGAGAAGTTGCAGATATAATAAAATCAACAAAACTAAGAAGGCATGAAAAGAAAATGGTTATGCATTTCTAGAGCATAAAACAATTCAAGAGTGATATTCCCACCTGCCAATCGAGATGAAAGGAAAGAATGTGGTGCGATCAAGGAAAACCTAGCTGTTTCAGCCGGAACACCTTGTTCATGGTACGCCATGTATCTCCCATCTGGTAGCTGAATACGAGCAGCACTGGGAGGATGTATGTACAGTTGTTTTTGGTTGGTTGACTAAATTTTGACTTCCAGTATTTACATTCATAGCTGCAAATTATTCTTGTAAGTACCAGAAATTCAAAAGATGCAGTTCAGATCTAGCAGCAAGAAGAACAAAAAAGTAACAAATATCCATGCTTCACAAAAATCAATCAAATAAATAGAGCTAAAGCCTAAAGCACAGCCAAAGATATAACAGAAACATGCTCATGTAATGTGCATGTTCAATGACACAAACCAAGTTCTGCTAAAGAAACAAATGACACAAGTGAGCCACACAAGATTAAACAGTTAAAGAAGCAATGGAACAAGATTAGAAATTAGGCCCATTACCGAAGTCCATCAATCCGAAAATAACCTCGGGGAACCTCACATTTATATGATTCTCATGGGGGAAAAAAACACATACAGCAAGGTGTTTCTTTCTGCATTACTATTTCATGATCATTTTTCTTATTGAAGGAATTATTTTATCTATCTGCATTTGTTTAGAAGAAGAAACAGATATTTATAAAGATCAAATCTTGATTCATGGACCACTTCCAAGATGAATTCCTCTGCAGCACCTACCTTAACCCTCCAATAAAACTCATGAATTTTCCTAGCCAAGAACATCAAGAATCCTAATACATTTCACTGGCAGCAACTCAAAGCATGCCAACAACCCAAAGCACCACCTAATTTCTACTCCCCAATGCCAGTACAATCATACATTCAAAATTCAAACATATCACCCAAGAACCAAAAGATCACAAGATCTAACAACCACATTAACATCAAAACTCACTAGAAATCAATAAAAAATCAACAATATTCAACAAAAATCATACCAGAGAGCGAGAGGAGAAGAACAAGGACGACGACCATCCAGCACCGCATCGGATCACGGTCCTCAGGCAAGAACTCATTCAAGAAACTCAACCGAACCGCCACCATTTCACACGGCCCTCTAAGCTTCCTCGCCACATACGAATCCTCTACCCCAACAAGACTCTGTTCAACTATATCTCTACACCCCTTTCCCAGCTCATGCATCATCTCTCCAGTGGCCTTGAGAAATCCCTTGACCTGATCCTTAAAGCTCTCCTCCGCCATTACCCCATCCTCAGACCCATCACCAACGATCCTCTTTCTGAGATCTCTCGGCTCGTCATCCTCCGCCGCGGCGGCGGCGGGGTACCGGACCCCCGTCTCCTCCACCAAGCTCGCCAGCTCCTCCTGCCACGTCATCCCGCCACCGCCCCCCGCCGCCATTGGCGATCGGAGCTCGCGTGCTCTCCAAGCTAAGGTTCAGCGATAATGGAGGCTATTAATGGCGGATCTAAAACAGGAGGCGATGGGAATGGTTCTCCCAGTCCCTGTCTTGAGAGTCAATGGACGGTCATGATTCGTTTATCACAGAAAAAACACGGTGAAGATGCCTCCACGTAAGTCAGTAAGTCAAGAGGGACCACGACCACGGTGCTCGTAACGACCACGTACCGGGTGGGGCGCCACCTTTGATTGCCGGTTACCGTGGCGAGGGGGCATCGACTGAGAAAGGTCACGTGGTGAGTTGATAGCCGTTGATCAGGTTGATGAGAGCTGAACAGCTGATTAGGATTAGGTGAGGTAATGGAGATGCTTATCTAGATTAGCTACAGGGGCCACAACTCAAAATGGGGTTTAGAGGTGGCTACGTGTTGGGATGTGATTGGAAGGGGTACCATCTGACGGTTATAAAGAGGCGGCGGTGATCATGATGAACAGCAATGAGGAGCCCACGGAAAGGGTGTTTAAAGAAGGGATCAAAGTACTTTTTATTTAGGCATTATAAAAGGATACGATAGAAAGTTCTGATGTGGATCAGCATCAGCCATGACTTAAACTCCATCTTTACCGAATACTAACCATTTAATATGGTCTAAAAAAGGTAGGTTGTAAAAGGGTAAGAAGAATAAAGCATTCAAAAAGGATATTGATAGGACATTAAATAAATAAAATTAAAGGAAAAGTAGCAATAGACTCCAACAAGCGTAACATAATATTATGGGAGGCAGTGACAAAACTCCTCCAGGAAACACACAAGTTCTAATAATATTAAATAACAATAGAGCATCAAAATGAATAATAGATAGCTAGACTGACACAAGACCAACAGAAACGGAAAACAAAACCTTGATGAGATGCCACCGTCTGTCCAGCACCCAGTTTTGGGTACCAAAACTGTAGTAGAGGACCTTCGTAAATAGCATTCACTTCTTCTTGGCAGCAGACTTGGTCACCTTGGCACCAGAGGGATCCTTCTTCTCGACGTTCTTAATGACTCCGACAGCAACAGTCTGGCGCATGTCCCTGACGGCAAAGCGGCCAAGAGGTGGGTATTCAGAGAAGGTCTCGACCACCATGGGCTTGGTCGGAATCATCTTAACAAGGCCAGCATCACCATTCTTCAAGAATTTCGGCTCCTTCTCGAGCTCCTTCCCAGATCGTCTGTCAATCTTGGTGAGGATTTCAGCAAATTTGACAGCAATGTGAGAAGTGTGGCAGTCAAGCACTGGAGCATATCCGTTGCCGATCTGGCCAGGATGGTTCATGATGATGACCTGAGAAGTGAAGTTAGCAGCCTCCCTGGCAGGATCCTCCTTGGAATTGGAAGCAACAAAACCACGCTTGAGATCCTTGACAGCAACATTCTTCACATTGAAACCAACATTGTCACCGGGAAGGGCTTCTGGGAGGGATTCGTGATGCATCTCAACTGACTTGACTTCAGTGGTTAGCCCGGTGGGACCAAAAGTAACCACCATACCTGGCTTGAGAACACCAGTCTCAACACGACCAACAGGAACAGTGCCAATGCCACCGATCTTGTAGACATCCTGGAGGGGAAGTCGAAGGGGCTTGTCTGAGGGCCGCTTTGGCTCCAGGATCATGTCAAGGGCCTCAAGGAGGGTAGGGCCCTTGTACCAGTCAAGGTTGGTGGACCTCTCAATCATGTTGTCACCCTCGAATCCAGAGATGGGGACGAAGGCGATTTTCTCAGGGTTGTATCCCACCTTCTTGAGGTAAGAAGATACTTCCTTCACAATTTCATCATACCTGGCCTTGGAGTACTTCGGGGTTGTAGCATCCATCTACAACAAAGGAACAAAGGGGACTTATCAGCAAAAAAGCACACACAACAATACAGTACAAACCTTTGCTGATGACTGGAAAATGTTATTTGGCATACAGTAATCCTGAACTTTTAACAACTCTACTTCTGAAGAAAAAAAAATTCAAGTATAACATAATCTCCACCATTCAGAACAAGTGAGGCAAAGGGAACAAGCATACCTTGTTACAGCAGCAAATCATCTGCTTCACACCAAGGGTGAAGGCAAGCAGGGCATGCTCACGAGTTTGTCCATCCTTAGAGATACCAGCTTCAAAACCACCAGTAGTCGAGTCAATGATAAGAACAGCACAATCAGCCTGAGAGGTACCAGTAATCATGTTCTTAATGAAGTCACGATGACCAGGGGCATCAATAACTGTGCAGTAGTACTTGGTGGTTTCAAATTTCCAGAGAGCAATGTCAATGGTAATTCCACGCTCCCTTTCAGCCTTAAGCTTGTCAAGAACCCAAGCATACTTGAAAGGACCTCTTGTTCATCTCAGCAGCTTCCTTCTCGAACCTCTCAATAACACGCTTGTCAATACCTCCAAGCTTGTAAATAAGATGACCGGTGGTGGTTGACTTGCCAGAGTCGACATGACCAATGACCACAATGTTAATGTGAACCTTCTCTTTACCCATGACTACAGGCAAAAATCTGCTATACCAAAATAAGATGGTTAGAAAACAAAAGACAAGCTTTTCATGGTGGAGCTGGTGAACACTGAGCATGAAAATTGTACAGCAATCATATGACATACATTTAAACCATTAAAAATATGCACTTTAAGCCTTGCAATTTTCAACTATTACAATAATAGATACAGGAGATCAGTTAGATGTAAAAGAAAACTGATAAATATTAACATGAGAAATCAATTGAATGCCAAACAATAATGAACAGCAACTGTCAAAAACTTCAGCACATCTTTCGTAACAATAAACACAAAATAAGGATCAAACAAAAATGAGTAGCAAATTCAAAGGAATGGCATTACTATATAAGCATGAATGTCTACATAGAGTAAAAAACTATCATAAAACTAAGGAACAATAACAATGCCATTTGCCATTTCTTTGAAGTTGCTTCCATTAACAGTTCATAGACTTGGTTCAAAACCAAAACATTTATAAATGATCTTTTAGATAAAAGTAAATAAATTAAAATAACACATAAGACAGTATGGAGAAAGTACTGCTTACATATTTCAGAAGATGTTACATAACATAGCAAATATATTATGCAAATTATCGTAGTCCAGTGAGGAAACAAAGTTCACATTCAAAAAATACAAGAATGGAAGAAAACAAAAACAGTACATAGTGAAAAAAGAAAACCATCATCATAAGTTATACTTTACATATGAATATTGCTAGTTATAAATATATTACCATATTCCAAAAATAAAACAATAAAGATAACAATAAATTTGTCTGATATAGTTTATCATTTTTAAAAAGGATTATTATAACCGCATGGCAATTTGGCAAAGCCGGGAGAGCAATTGATGAGATATGACTGAACCAAAGCAACCCAACTACTTCAGGGTCACATCAATTTTTCATATCATCATCCATATCAGATCTCTCAGCCATGTCTAAATGGATTGATTTCATTTGCATCCAATAGGAATTGAACCTATACCAAAGGCTTAGGTGCCTTTGTCCTATCCATTGGACGATGGATGCTTTTCATTCCAAACTTCATTACCAAGAGCATACAACTATCTTTTAAATACTCACTGAATACGACTCCTTAAATATAAAAAGGCACAGAAAGAACAAGCTTATCTACCAAATTAAGAAACCAAATTGACTAAATCACGAACAACACAAAATTAAACATACTAATCCAAACTCACGCGCTCATAGGTCAAAAACTCATGTGGAATTCCAAAAACAAAATTTAAAAAAATTAAAGGCCAGAACCACCATGTTAGATAGACATATAATTACAAAATAGGATACTCGTTCATAAAAATCCAAGCTGAATTCGAATAAAAAAACAACTTTTGCAGGATAAACAAATCAAGAAGCACAATCTCAATAAATCATGAACATCGGCAAGTCAACATACCATCACAAACTCAAATACTCGAAACTAAGAAATTCAAGTGAAATCCAATAGAAAAAAAAACAATGATCACCACATAAATCAAACAAAAAACATCAATTTTACTTCATATACACATCAGCACATCACATTAAGCATAAATCAAATTTAGTTGTTCAGATCTACAAGAACAATCATGGATTCATAATACGGATGAAAAAAATTCTAATAAACACCGGAAGAATTAGATCAATTAAAAAAACCAATCAAAAGCATGCTACAATTCAAGAAGATAAACTAGAAAATCAAAAGAAACCTCACCCCACATCACATTAAGCATAAATCAAATTCATTTGTTCAGATCTACAAGAACAATCATGGATTCATAATATGGAGGAAAAAAAACTAATAAACATCGGAAGAATTCCATCAATTGGAAACATCAACGAAAGGCATGCTACAATTCAAGAAGATAAATACAAACGAAAAGAAAACCAAGAGAAACCTCACCACAGAGGAGCAACAACAGCGGCGAGAGAAGAAGAGTTCCTAGGGTTTCAGATGAGACGCGAACGCGAAGAGAGCCAAGGGTTTATAAAGGAGACGAGAGGCCTCTTGGCTATCTAGGGTTTCTTCTCCGCCGTCCGATCATTTATCCAACGGTGATAAGCATTGAGTCTTATCCACCGTCGATATAGATCTTGCGGATCATATCAAGACACGTGGATGCAATTTTAGGTTTCTTGGGCCCCAAGCTCGAGGTTGGAGGCCACTATATAAAAGTAAGGCCAGTGTGAAGTGACTCGAACCGAACCCATTGTCCCATATTTGGATTGGTCTAGGGTTGTAAACCAACCAAGCCACTCGACTTGAGAGCTACACAGAGCTTGGTTCCAAAAAAATAAAAAAACTCGTTTATTAAGGAGATGAGTCAAGTCGAGCTTGACTTTTGAGCCTGAATAAATAATCGATTGAGCTTGAGCCTTAAATTACTCGGCCTGACTTTTGAGCCTGGATAAATAATCGATTGAGCTTGAACTTTAAATTACTCGACTTGTTAACACTCGTGAGAAGCTAGGTATTACAACTTATAATATTTTAATGATTTTAAATATTTTTAAAATTTATTACAATAGTTAAGTTCTAGTAATTAAATTATTATACATGTACTCTAGTAAATTATTGTGGCTAAATTATCCACAATAATATTATGTAGGATAATTTAGCCACAATAATATTAAATACCGAGCTAAGCTTGAGCTTGATATTTTTTTGTAGTGATTCGACTTAAAGCTTGGCAAAAGAAGTTCAAAATAAACACGATTTGAGCTCGAGCTCAGTTGAAATAATATCAAACAAAGCTTGAATATACCAAAGCTCCACTTGAGCTCAGTTTGGGTCGGCTCGGTTCTATTGCAACCCTAGATTAGTTGTTTAACTCATGTTTGGTTTAGATCTTAATTAGGGATTCAGAGGTGTTTAGGTCTTAATCATGAATGGTTAGTGCTTTGAAAATTTTGTTTTTTTACATAATATGGATAATTAACATTGTCACATGTTTCTAATTTCAGATAAGCTCGAATGAGATTTATTTTTAAAATAAATTAACCAATAAAAACATATTAAATCATATCATTAAGCGATAGCATCTTGGGGACATGTATTTGTTCAATATGAAACTATTTCTTCGTTGTTTAAGAAGTCGAATTTTGTGTTAAAAATTCTAGTTAATAAAAGAAGAGTTTGGATATAAATTATTTATTTATTTAATATTTTTAAAAAATAATATTTTAGATATTTAAAATGATTATAAATTTTAAATTCATGGGGAATGGTACCATATTTTCTCCGAGTTGAGAGGTCATGATTGAACTTTCTCTCACAACTATGGTTGTAGATTGTAATTATTCATATTTCATAAAAAAAAAAAGATGAAATGAGATTTTTTTTACTAAATATTAATAACATAAAACATGTTAAAACCATGGCAAACTTATAAATGAGACTTATAACACATAAAAAGGGGAAAATTCTTCTTTTTTTTTTTGTTTGTATATGGTATGCCCATAAAAATTAGTGCAATTACATGTATATATTTCAATAAAACTAAATACCATATATACACTCCTTTTAAATTTGATTTGCTTGTGTATATGCCCCGTGATTGGCATGTAATGTTAAAATATATAATAAAATTTATAAATATTAAAAACTTAATAATAATGATAATAATATCTACAAAAATATTTGGCAAGAGCTAGAGGAGAGGTTTGGTTAGCTAAAAAGATCTTAGCCAAGTTTCACAAAGTTTTAGTTCAATTACTTCTTATTTCACTAGAATCAAAAAACCTTTGGGATGAGATTCAGTGCTTGACCAAGATCTTTCCATGTACTTGTGGTTCATTACTTGAGCAACAAAAGCAAGAGGAAAATCAATAGTTATTGCAGTTTGTTAATGGGTTTGAATGAGAGTTACAATGCAGTAAGTAGCAATATTTTGATGATAAAGCCTCTATCTTTGTTAATACAAGAAGAGAAGCAAAGGGAAATATCATCATGTGTTCAATTTTCCTCTAAAATAATTTCCATGAATGCAGGCTTGTCTGGAAATTCAACAAATTATAGCAATAAGAACATCTCTCAGTTAACTCTTAGAACCAAATTAGATCAAAAAGGTGATGTGTGACTACTGCAAAAAGACTAAGCATACAAGGGACAGATGGTTTAAGCTACATGGTTTTCCAAATTCTCTCAAGAATAATAGATATAATGGGAAAGGAATAGCAGCTCCTGTCCAAGGAAATAATGCTGAGATTTCTCATATACCTGAATTGAATATTGCTTAGTTTAACAAACTAACGACAACGTTGATTGACACTTCTAAAAATTCACCTCAACATCTGGATACAATACATATGACTTCTTTTGAAAATGGAAATGCAAATGTAGCTTCTCTTTCTTCAACCATTATGGCAGGTATATCTTATGAACTATTTTCAAATTTAATCAGCTCACATGTTTTTAATAGTAGCAAGCAATCCCCCATACAAAAAACTTGGATCATGGATATCGGTACTTCAGATCGTATGTGTCATGATATTACTTGTTTTGACACTCTTCATGTTTTACTTAAATCTTTTTAAATTACTCTTCCCATAGATTATGAAATGGCTGTTTCTCATATTGGAACAATTATTCTTGCAGACAATTTGAATATTACTCAAGTTTTGTTTGTTCCTGAATTCCATTTCAACCTTCTATCTGTGACCAAATTAATTCAACAACTCAGCTCTAAAGTTATTTTTACGTCTGTTTTTTGCTTTCTATAGGGTCTTTCATTGAAGAGTCCATGATAAAGCATTCAAAGGACTACTTTCTTCATTCTCATACTAGAGGAACAATCACAATAGTATATTCTGTTCTGAATTCTATATCCGTTGTTCCACAAAAATCAGTTTACATGTTCTTTGTTTCTAAACAATCTAACTACTTCTTATAATAGTATTGAATTTGAACTTTGGCATTCAAGATTAGGACATCTTCCTTTACACAAAATAAACTTGCTCTTTCACTAACCTTTAATTTGAAATATAATTCTTTAATCATTTGCAATGTTTGCCCGCATGGTAAACAACACATGTCGCCCTTCGCTCATAGTCACATTCACACTTCTTCAATGTTTGAATTAATTCATGTTAACACCTGGGGTCCATATAATACAGAAACTCATCAAGGACATAGATTCTTCCTTACTGTTGTGGATGATAATAGCAAAGCCACTTGGACTTTTCTTTTGAAAACTAAGAGAGATGCTTCTTTTACATCAAAAAATATTATTCAAATGATAGATACTCAGTTTCAAGTGAGAATCAGGAAAATTAGAACTGATAATGCTTTTGAAGTAGGAAGTTCAGAGGAGTTAAAATCTTTCTTTGCAGAGAAAGGGATTATCTACCAAACACCCTACAATTATACTCCACAACAAAATGGAGTATTAGAGAATAAACATAAACATATATCAACAACAGCTCGTGCCCTTTTATTTCAATCCAAAGTGTCTATCAAATATTGGGGTGAATGTATTCTTACTACAACCTATCTGATTAACAAGTCTAAGGAAACTTTTGAAGAACAAGACCCCTTTTGAGATATTATTTGAAGTACAACATGATTATTCTTATGTTAGAGTCTTTGGTTGTTTATGTTTTGTAAAAAAACAATGAAAAATTCAAAGACAAATTTCAAATAGAGCAAAACATGGTGTATTCCTTGGATATCCTTTTGGCAAAACGGGTTACAAAGTTCTTCTTCTTGATACTCTAGAAATTGTTGTTTCTAAGAATGTAATTTCTCACGAAACTGTTTTTCATTTACATAAGGTCTATAACAGTAAAGCTAGTAACTATTCTTTCTCACCTCCTTCATTGCAAGACAATTTTCCCAACACAGCTTCACAAAATTTTTCCAATTAAAATGTTCATTCCATTACAGAACAAAATTCCAACTCTTATTCTTTACCAACTACTGTGTCAAATTCTCCATCAACTTCTGAATCCATTGTGTCAAATAAAAATGCTTTGACAAATTCTATGCTTCTCAAAAGATCTACCATATCACACAATGCTCCAGTCTACTTGAATGACTATATTTGCAATACTATCAAAATTAATAACTCTCATAATTCATTACTTAGTTATGTTAATTGTGCTCATACTCTTACCAATTCTTATTTTACTCCTAACCACATCTATTTCCCTTCTCTTTCACATCACAATCGAGATATGCTTGCTCTATTACCTACTATAATTGAGCCACAAACTTATGAAGAGGCAATAAGATGTCTTGCTTGGAAAGAAGTTATGCAACAAGAATTTAAAGTTCTTGAAGATAATAATGGGATATGGTTCCAATACCAAAAGGAGAAAGTCCCATTAGATGCAAATGGATCTACAAGGTTAAGTATAAATCAGATGGAAGTGTGAAGATTCAAAGATAGGCTAGTAGACAGAGGCTTTACTAAAAAATATGGTGTTGATTACACTGAGACTTTTTCCTCAGATGTTAAAATGACCATAGTGAGGAGCTTAATAGCATTTGCAGTAAAAAGCATTGGAAGCTTTTTCAATTGGATGTAAACAATGCTTTCTTACATGGTGATTTACATGAAGAAGTTTATATGAAAAGACCACCAGGATTTAACAGTGAAGCTTATAACTTGGTGCAAATTGAAGAAGTCATTATATGATCTTAAACAGGCTTCAAGGCAGTGGCATTATAAACTTTCTGAAGCATTGAAGGATAAAGGTTACTAGAATTTTAAGAATAACTATTCTCTTTTTTATAAAAAGACCAATGGGTGAAATGTTTTTCTGGCAGTGTATGTAGATGACATTTTGATAACTGGGGATGACTTTGATGAAATGCAGAAATTGAAGGAATGCCTTGATAAAAAATTTAAGATGAAAGATCTAGGCATTTTGCATTATTTTCTCAGAATTGAAGCAGTATATCATGAAGAAGGATTCATTTTGGCTCAAAAGAAATTCACATTGGATTTACTCAAAGACTTTAATTGTGAGAATCGCTCACCAATCTCAAGTTCTCTAGTATTAGGTTTAAAGCTAACTCCTATTATAAATGAACCACTGGCTGAACCTTCAATATATAGAAGGTTAGTTGGGAAATTGAATTATCTTACAAACACCATACCTGTTTTATATTATCATGGGACAATCTCCTATATCATGGAAGTCTAAAAAGCAAACTACAATGGATTTATCATTTGCAGAAGCTGAATACAGGTCCATGCACTGAGTATGTGCTGAAATTTCATGGCTCACTAGATTGCTGAGTAAGCACACAATGGATTCAATTACTCCAATTTCATTGAAATGTGATAATCAAGCAGTTATTCATATAGCAAAGAACCTTGTTTTTCATGAATGCACCAAGCATATAGAATTGGATTGCCACTTCGTTTGAGAACAAGTTCAAGCAAGGTTAATTTCATTACATCGTGTTCCTTCAAAATTTTAGTTAGCAGACATATTTACTAAGTCTTTATCTGGACCTCAACATTAAAGAATACTTTCTAAGTTGGGAGTGTGCTAATTATCTACACTCTCCCACTTCAAGGGGTGTTGGAGAAGTTAAAGTTAACAAAAAAGAAAAAAAACGAGGAGAATGTGAAGATTAGAAGATGAAGATCAGTAATTCATTTCCAGCAGTTCATTGAATTAAACCTTATTACAGAGCAGGTCACGTGAGAAACATGTATTTCAACAGCTTTTTTTGTTATAGAGTTTGTTGTTATGCTGAGTTGGGAAACTTTATGCCAACTCAGCATATTCAGTTATAACTAATGCCAAGTCAGCACACTCAGTTATAACAGCTTTTAGTACAAACGAATGAACTCATATAAATAAGCTCATCTTTTTGTAATCCTTAGCTTGATCAATAAAATTAATCATTCTTCGTCTCTAAACTTTGTTCCTCTCCTTCTCTTCTCCTTGACATTTGCTTGCAGATCAAGCTGCAAGCTAAAGGATTTTGATCAATCGCGTAGTTGATTCAAGGCAGGACATGTGAGTTTTCTTCAAAACCTTGCAGTTTCCAACAATAATGTCATCCAAGAGTATGTTCGCCGGTTTCAGGTCTTGATGGATGATCCTTGAGCTATGAAGCATGTGTAGGTACTCGAGTCTCGCAGCAATGCCAAAGGTGATCCGGTGCCGCATGAACCTATGCAGCTCGCACAGTCCCTCGACCAAGTCCTTGAGCACATGGCCTAGGGTCTCATTCTTCATGTACTCGTACATGAGCAAGTCACAATATGGTCGAGGCAAATGTGCCAGCAAAGGTAGTGCCAGATGTGGCCCATTGTTTGGATCTCAGACCGGATTTTGCATTTGAACTTGTCAAGCACTTTGCTATTCTTATCCCCGACTTGGGTTGTGCTTGCATTTGTGATTTTCATGAATTTTTTATGGTGGTGAATTTATCTAGGACTGACAGACTAACTGATAAGTGCTTGTACAATATGAATGCGAAGCGTTCTTTTTTTATGTTGAGCATCACTTTTCTCGGGTTTTTACACTAATATGTGTGCTTTTATGTTACTTTTATGCAGGTAGGATTGTGAAACCAATTATGAAGGAAAGAAGCCAATGTGGATCACAATGCACCGATTTTGGAGAAAATCTTGCTAAAGTTCAAACGCGAAGATATAATTCGGGTGCGAGATGCTAGAGTGTGTGCCAACCTCCCCGTATTTGAGTTTGCATACCCATTTGGAGGAGCACAAAGGCAGTCACACTCAAACATTCCGACTTATGCACATAGAACAAGATCTCCATCAACTTATCCGTCATTGAAGAAGCAAAGCGATCCACGGAATAAACGTGTGCCCGTTTATGTTACCTCGATGAAAAGTGGATTCGGGAGTATTTTTGGAAGAGTACTGTAGCATGTACTGCATCAAATCACTGTAGCAAAGCACCGTAGCAGTTACTGTTCACAGCCGGCCGAAAATCACAATTCTAGAGAATCCACACGGGCGTGTGGAAATTACCCACGCCTGTGTGGAAATTCCACATGGGCGTGTGAAAAATCCACAGGCGTGTGAAATCCTACGGCTCCGACATCGCGCGTTGTTTGGAAGAAGGTTATTGGGAGAGCTTTCGTCGGCACCGATCCGGCGAGGTGTATCCTAGGCCGGACAAAGGATCCCTTGCGACGAGTAGAGGACTCTCCACAAGACCATCGACACGACCATCAAGGGGGTTTTCTATGAATTCATTGCTTTTACATTCTATTTCTTTGATTGTACTTAGCTCCATGGAGAGCTAAACCCCTAGTGGGTACTTGGGTATTTGTGAACCCTATGATGTATTTGTTTCATTGAATCTCTTTATTATGCTTTCAATCAATTGATGTTTGTTGTGAGTTCCAACCTTGAATGCTTGATTGTATGAACATTTCCCCTAGAGTGACACTAGGGTTGAGAGTTCTTATTGGTAACCTTGTGAGTGAATGACACACCACGAGTGTTAGACAAAGTTAGGTTGGAGAGGATTGAGAGGGTGAGTCAAGAGGTACAGGAGCGTCCCATTTCCCCTCCGACGTGATAGATTCTACCTCCATTCCTCGAGTTTTTTGCGGCCATAATAGAGTGAATGGTCTAAGGGATGACCCTCTGCTGGGGCTTAGTTGCGCGTGCAACGGAGTGAAGCATTGAGGTGATCTTAGTATGTAGGGCTTAATCGTGGTTAGGGACCTTCCACCTGGACCAAAGGGTTAGGTCTATAATTAGAAAGAGATTTATCACTTGGAATCCCTAGAGCTCATTGCAACTCTATGCGAGTGCGAGGTTGAGAGGTTATCTAATCTCTCCTCCGGGATATGTATAGAGTTAGGCATGGTTGACCTTAGATTTGGGACTATGTAATGAAGGATTTTCACGACTCACTATTGCATTAATTAGGAAGCATAATAGAGGGTTCTTGCACTTGAAACGATCGTCCTAGGCGGAGCATTATCCGGGTACCCCATCTTTATCGATTGCCTTACCTTCCTCCTTTACTCGTGCTCTCTTACTTGTTGATTTTACTTTTGAGAATTGAATCATTGTCACACTTATCACTATTAGTCTTTCACATAGCTAAGAAGCGGATTAAGTGTTTTTATTCCCTACTCCCTGTAGATTCGATACCCGTTCATCCGGGATTATTACTTCGACAAACCCGTGCACTTGCGGGATATACGCAAGGGGACCTTGTCACTAACGCAAGACGATATCTAAAAAACCCTATATTTGAATTAAAATAAAATAATATAACCAACACTGGATCAGTCTATATGGTGTGAGTCAGTCTGTCAGTCTGACACTTTGTACAGACTGACCCACACCAAATCAATTTGTATTGCAGGGGCGTAAACCATAAATCTACCAGTAATTTTTATTGAATTTTCTAACTTTGGGTTAAACACCTTGAATTTGAAGTCACCAAAATCATACTCAAGGCATCTTAGCATTGAGAGCCAAATCGGTTCCGGTAATGACTTTGGAATGATTAGGAGATTTCCAAGTATTGTTAGTTTTGACGAATTAATATATAGCGTTTGAGGAAATTACTTCGACATAGACCGTAGTAGCATTGTATTTACCGTAGAGATCTAGGTTGTTAGAGAGGTCTAGAAAGATGAGCTTGTGGAGAGAGGAGAGGGCTTGGGGGATTTGGCCAGAGAAAAGGTGAGGAAGGCTTGTTCGAGATTGGGGAGTGTGGAGAGGAAATGGATGTCACAGGTAAAGAGGTTGGAGGAAAGATTGAGGATGCCAAGGGCTGTGAGAGACGAAAGGTCGGAAAGAACTGAGCCAGACAGGCGGTTGCCTTGGAGGTCCAAGGTTTCGAGGTCGGAGAGGAGGGTGAGGGAAAGGGAGATGATGCAGGAGAGGTGTTGGGAATGGAGGCTGATGGAGATGGCATGGTGTCGACAGCAACGCTAGTGGATGCTTGGGATGGTGCAGATTTTGGGAGGAGAGGAAAACCGAAGTGGGAGAGAAAATGGGTGAGGGTGGGGGAAGAGGAGATGGAAAGGGAGGCCAAGAGGAGGAGAAGGAGGAGCAAGAGAGTGCCTTTGGGATTTGGCCTACGAGAAGCATTTATAAAGATTGGGGATAGGTTATGGGAGATTTGGTGTTGATTTTAAATTGGCCACCTTTACTTTGAAAAAATTATAGATTTATCAATCCACGATGATTCACTACACTGTGGGCCACTATAAGATGAAATGAGGTTGATTTCACCCTAACCCTAACGCTCTTTAATTTTTATTTTTTAATTCATTCTTATGTTTGGGTCCTCCTTGACCCTCTGATAGCTCTCATGGTGGATAACAACAAATGGGAGGCATCTTGAAAAAGAAAGACTTCTAAATCTTCTCTCGTATATATGTTAGAGATAAAATAACTATAGTTCTAACTATCAGAACCGGTCTTAATGAAAATGGGCCTCAGATAAAATCATAATAAATTTGTTTAGAAATAAATCTCATAATAAAAATAAAAATAAAAATAATTACAATAAATAAAAATAATAGTAACTGGAAATTTTATATAATTTTTTTAAAAAAAATGAATTGCGAGGGACTAGTGTAAGATCAAATTTATTACATATTGATATTATTATAAATTAACTTTTTATAGTTTAGAAGAGCATGAGGTCCTATTCTAATGCCAAATTTATTGGATATCTATATGATTAAATTTTATAGTTTAAAAAGCAGTTAAAATTTTTAATATTATAACTATGTGAATAGCATAATAGTAAATGAATATTTTAAATATAATTTAAAAAAATAAAAATTTATAGGCCCCTAAAAGATTATGGCGCTCTAGGCATAGGCCTATGGCTGGGCCTACTAACTATAGTAAGGCAATAAGTTCACTATGGACGTTTGTAGAGCATCCGCAAAAAATGAAAAGTAAGAGAGAAAAGGTAGAGAAAAAGACAGAGATAAGGGTGAAGAGAGAAGACACGCAACAACAACAAAGAATAATGGCTGAGGGTTGTATACGGTTAGAAAAAGATGGGTTGATTGGTTTTAAAAGATTTATTTAAAGAAGAGGGAGGGCAGGGAGACCAGTGCAATTTGGGTTGGAACCCTGTTATTGAAGGATCATTGAAGAGTGGTGATCAAATGATTGTGATGCGAGAACTGTGCATCACACACGATACTATTGATAGCATTGTTAGCAATTACTATTGGCATCACTGTTCACAACATTGGATGATATATAACTTTTGAATTCGTGCACAGCTAAACAATAATGGATGATGTACATCCATTGAATTCATGTACATCTGTTGGATTTGAATCCAACAGCTGATATACTGATTTTTGTAAAATTCTTATTTACAAACGTTCGTAGAAGACATGCCCACTTATAGTAATATGTTATATACTCATTATACACATTATTTTATAGGACAAATAGACATACTATAGGTATTATAGTAGACTAGACAATATAGTGTAATATATATATATATACATATATCATAATAATATGGTATATAATAATATAGCATACTATATATAGTTCTTAACCAAATAATTAATAGTAAGAGTATATACAATACACTCAATTTAGGGTAATATTAATGTAAATATAATGTATATTAATAACTATTTATGTTTTTAATATTTATTTATCTTTAATAAACTAATTTACTTTGACAAATCAATCTTAAAAAATTGATGGTATGTATAGATGCAAATATGAAGATTTAATAAGATTCGGCATGGATATACATGTAAAAAAAAAAATTGGTATACACTTATTAAAATATAGTTTGTATGGTGTACTTACACACTATATATTATATACCATATATATACATTATATGTATATGAAGCCAAGCACCCTCATTTAGCTAAATGAACAAAATAAAAATAACAATGAAAACAAAAAAGTTAACATATAGTATATGTGTATGTATGTATATATATTAAATAAATTGGAATAATCTTTCATTTGCATCCTTACATGCTGCACCTAAGAGTATGACACTGTATCTCCCAAGTAGATGTGTTCCGTCAAGAATAGCATGGGCCTACATCCCTTTCGAAAACCATTAAAAACCATATCTAAATTGCTCACCATCCTTATCAATGATGACAATGCTTCCCGAATTAGTTTCAGCTAACTTTCCCGCATACCATAACAAGCAGATCATAGCTTGTTATATCACTTAAATGGAGAATTCCTCGTGCTAACTCTTTACCCACTCAAGCATGTTTGTATGGCAAATAAACCCCTTGTTCATGCAATATATCCTGTTGTATATCCATGACCTGTTATAGAGGACAATCCCAGAGTTTTTGAATTACTTTCCTACTAACCCATTTCTTTGATACTTTTGGATGTGATATTGTGCTGATACCTCCACCACAATGTGTGCACCCCTTGAGTTGTTTTGATTATAAATGTTGACAGATTGCCATCTCTTGAGGCATGAACACACCATTAACAACTAGCGGCAACACATGTCATAGTAACTCTATCTTAATTTTTTTACAAAATGAAAGTTGAAATTCCGGTTGATAGCATAGTCACACAAGGCCTCCTTGAATTGTGTTGCACTTACATAACATTGACCAACCGTGATCACGTCAAGTTCAAAATTGCTTGAAGAGTTCGATATTGGCATAGGTCCCCAAGACAAACTTGATAACGGCACGGGGTATTGATTAAATGAAGTGCTTTGTGACAAAGAATCCCCAATTGCATCAATACAAATATTTAGGGAATGCAAGGTAGCATACGTTAACATAAGCCACCATAAATAAATGTTTAGGGAATTATAAAGACTTAAACGTCAAAATTTACACATGATAAAATGATTTCTAACGATAAAATAATTACAACAAAATGAATTTAAATGCAATAGAGAAATTGAGAACACATTATAGAGGGTCTGCATTGTAAAGAAGATAACCAGTAAATAGATACGATAATTACAATAATACTGATGACACAGAAGAGATCTATGTCATTCCATTGTCAATCGCAACTATCATATCTACCACATGCTTGTCAAACATATGGTGAATATGGCACATCCGCTGGAAGACGCTTTTTGAGCTAATGCAAGACATCGTCTTGTGTGCATCTGGCATTAAATACTTGACCCTCACCCGGGTAACTTCAAGTTTCCACCGTTTGCATATTTCATCTAGTATCGACCCCCATACAATTAAGACAGTGAAGTGTAAGCCACAACCCTCTCTCTGATGGCGCGCAATATTGTAAAATGCATTTATCTATGCCTTGCATCAATAAAACTAACATAGGTGAGATAGTCATTAAAATGGTCATTAATAAATCGATGATAAGATAGAGAAAATAAACGCTACCAAAAAACATTTGTTACTTGCACCTTTTTTCACTGCAAGCTTTCACTCCCTGCTACTCTTCTATATACTAGTATTTAATACCATGGTGTCTCACCTCAGTCATGATCGACTTTTCTCCCCACTTAGGTATGTTCAGGTTGAGAAAAGACTGACTCTATTCATTACAAAAGGAATGATAAGAAAAACAACGAAAACAAGAAGCTTCTTTTGCAAGACAATAAAAACACACAACTATACTTTGATAAGACTGGTGCCATTCTTTTTTTTTCCCTCCCCTCTCAAAAAGCATGTAATGCTTTGCTTGTTTGGAGATTTGGGAAGGTTTTATAAAATATGGTAAGATATGGTAAGGTATGGTAAATGAGGTTGTAAATCATATTTTGCTTGGGACAAAGGTAGAGTAAATGAAGGTTTTTGAACCATGTTGTGCTTGGTTTAAAGGTAAGGTAAGGTAAAGTTATATATTAAAATTACCAAAAAACCCTTTGAATGTTAAAATATATACATATCAAACATAACTTTTCAATAAAATATTTTTATTTATTACAATTAAGTTATAATCATAAATGGTAAAACTTTTCAAATACAAATTCTTGATACAAACCAAATTTCACATTAAAAAGAAATTCGAATAATTTACATAATGAACATAGTCTAATGAACATCAAAGTTCACATATATAAAACAAAGAATTAAAAAAATTTCAAACAATTTACACCAAAGTTAAAATATAAGGCATGTATGTAATTGTTAAAAGTGTAAAAAGGGCATTTTAGTCAAGTGAAAATGTAAAACCCTCCCAACCCCCCCAATTTGGAGGGTTGAGAAGTGGGGGTAAAATAGAGGTTCTCAAACCTCCATTTTACCCCCATAAACCATACCGTATAAAAAACTTTGGATCTAAGCAAGGTTTTACCTAAAACCATACTTTACAAAACGATGCAAAACCTCCAAACAAACAAGGCATGGTAATTCTGGGTTTTTTAGAATTTTCACGGATCAGAGTAACAACAAGGATAATATAGAAAAAAATTTTAAAAATTGGAACTGAAACGTAGTATAGGCATTTAGCAGAGGGACTGAACAGTACATTTAGAAAATTTCAGGGACTAATAAATAAATAAATAAATAAATAAATATATATATATATATATAAAAAGAAAGCAAATAGAAACAGCAGGAACTTCGATGCATCAGTGGGAGGAGCCGGTAGCCGCCGCCGCCACCAAAAATCCCAAATTGAACCTCTTCGTTCACTTATCAAGTGTGATTTGAGTGATCCGTGAATGCTCTTTGAGATTAATCCCAGTGTTTGTTCACGGAAATGGTGAGCGCCTCTAAAGCTATTGATTTGCTCCGTGTTTTGTTTTCTGAGTTTTAATCTGGTAATTGAGCATTTTTTTTTTTAATTATTTGGTGTTTTAGTTTTGTTTATTTGATGTTTTAGTGGGAGTTTGGTGTTGTTATGCTAGTTTTTAGTGTTTGGATTTGAATCATGAGAAAAAAATGGTGGATTTTGCGTGTCATTTATAAAATTTTGTGAAAAAACTTTGTTATTTTTCATTTAATCCAGTAAAAAGCACTTCTTTTCATGATCTATGAATCATGATCTGTGGAAAAATTGAATGGTTTAGTCTATGATTCAGTATTCTGTAACAATGGCTGCAATATTTGCTCCTCTACATTACAAATTCAAGTTAGTGCATGCTTGGGATGATACATTTGGGAAAAATTTAATCAAACAGTTGGTTAGATTTTGCTATAAATTAACCACTCAAATATGGATTGACTCGAGAAGAATGTGGATGTTATTATGCAAGTCTTAGTACCACTGCTTGTGTTAACATGTTTCTCATGCGGCACATTGTCTTTTCGAAGTGATTTTTGGTATATATTTCATACATTTTACCATCCATCACTTGATGTAGAGATCTAAGTAGAAAACTAGCCAAGTCTTATAAAAAGGTTGTGTGCGTTTGAACTTCAGAAATGGTGTCTGCGTCAACGACTCGCTCTTTACTTAATGTTTAGTTTCTTCATGTTACTAACTGTATTTATATGAGGATTGAACATCATTTGTGGCGTTCCTTCTGTACATGTCTCACTTGTCAAGTTTGATGTTTGTTTTGTTGTTTTCCTTATCTTCATGTCCGGCAACTATAGTTTGGAGCCCTGATAGAGTATACATAAGAGCATGATGTATCCCGAGTTTATGGTGACATTGATTATGCATCCTTTTCTTTTTCCTAAAAGTAGCAGCCCTTCAAGTGAACCATCTTTACTTTATGTTTAGTTTCTTGTGTTACAAACAGTGTTAATATGACAATTGGACATCATTTCTGACGTTCTTTCTGTATGTGCCTCACTTCTCGAGTTTGACATTCTTTTTTTGTCGTTTTCATTGTCTTCATATGTGGCAACTATAGATTGGACTCCTGATAGAACACGCATAGTAGCATGATGCATCCTGAGATTTTGGTGACATTGATTATGCATCTTTTTCTATTTCCCGAAAGTAGCAGCCTTTCGAGTGAACCATCTGTTTTATTAAATGTTTATTCTGTTGTCTCTAACCCAACCGAGTTTGCTGATTAGTAGAATGTTATGGAGCGGAAGGTTGTTGGTCATAATTGTTTGAGTGCTGCTTGAGTTATTTTTTCTGAAATAGAAATTTTGTTTTTATATATTTCTTGAATGAATGAATCGTACAACTATTAACGAGAATTCTTTGCTTGAAACTAAAAGTGTGGTATCAATCCATCACAAAACTGATTCCATTAGTTGGGATGTCAAATTTATTTCATCTTGTGCTAGCATTTTTCAATTGCGTTGATAAGGCCATGACCATTATTGATCTCTTCTGATCTTTAGAGTCTTGCTGCTTTAGTTTCTCTGTTTAATATATATATATATATATACATAAATATTTTGCTGCAGATCCCTTAGTGAAATTTGATGAACTTTTGAGTCTTGTTTTCATTTCGTTTTTGTTTTTTTGGATATTTGGATAGGCGACACCATTTTTAGCAGGGTTGGCAGTTGCCGCTGCTGCACTTGCTGGCAGATACAGTATTCAAGCTTGGCATGCATACAAGGCTCAGCCTGCTGTTCCTCGGTTGCGTAAATTTTATGAAGGTGGCTTCCAACCTACTATGACCAGAAGAGAGGCTGCTCTTATTCTTGGAATTAGGTGAGTGCATCTCCGAAAATCATGAGAAAAGAAGTTTGACAGCGTAAAATGCTACAAATACTGCTAATCAGAGACATCAGATATATGTGAATTAGTTATAAAGCATATTAAGATGATATTTCTTTTGTCATTCTCATTTATGTGTAGCCAAACAGATACCTGTTTTACCTGAGATAGTCGTATCCAAGCTGCTGCCTAAACAATATTATCTGACAAACTATAAATGAATATATTTCTTTCTGAGCATTTTATCCTTTATGTTCCATTTTTGTATTTTTGGTTTGATTCTGTCTTCATTTACTTGCATTCTTCTGTCTTGCCATGAGTTTGCAGGGCACTATTGTTCTAGTATCTTAACCACTTAAACTTCTATATAAGTTCTAGCCTGTTTGGTTATGATTCTTGATGGTTTAGCCAATGGTTGTTTTGAAACAAGATGAAGTTGCTTAATCAATCACACATGCTGATCATTTCTTCATTAACAAATTCATAAATTGCATTGAACAGGGAGAACACAACACCCGACAAAGTTAGAGAAGCACACAGAAAAGTGATGGTGGCGAACCATCCAGATGCAGGAGGAAGCCATTACCTCGCTTCAAAGATCAATGAGGCAAAAGACGTGTTGCTCGGGAAAACCAAAGGTGGTGGATCGGCCTTCTGATCTTTTTGCTGCCGAGTTTCTGGATGTCCTCAAAATGGCAGAGATGGATGGTGAAATTTTGATTTGCAAATCAGAAGATCAGTTTGATTCATTGTGTACTGATTATATGATAATCGGGAACGTATCATGCAACAATATACATGAATTTGATGCTTGCACTTAACTTTCCAGATTTGGATGGTGTGAATTATCATATCTATTGATCATCAGGGTATTATTTGGATAAATTAAAGAGAAAAGCAACAGTGAAATAAAATGAAATAGAACAATATTGCATGCATTTAAACAAGTCAATGCGAGACAAGCACAATCTCTGCAAAGAAGGTATCATGAAAGAACATTACACTCAAGAGACAAATGAATCAAAAGTACAATAAATAAATAGACCGTAATTTCAATCTGTTATTTGAACAGCTAAATTCCCTCCAATGATTTCATGGTCCTAAGAATTGATGGCTATGTCCTTCATGGAGGCAGTGTCAACTTTGGGAGGGCCGGAATGTCGCCTTCCCAGACTCGCCGGTGAAGTCACGCCATTCTTATCTCCGGCAGGAAAAGACAACCTCTTCTTCACCACAAGCCCCTTCTCTGGTGTCTCAGGTGCATCGCTTGCTGCCGAACTTTGGAACCGGGACTTGGCCCTGGCTGACTCTGTTTGAGCCATGTAGCTAGGGACAGCCGGAGAACTTGCCAGGCTCTCATCATCCCTTATTGATGATCCTCCAACGCTATGTCGTCTATGCCGTTCTGATTGCAGGCTGATCATGCTCCTTGAGTCATCATCTAACATCGCCCAGCCACTTTTTGGGCTTGCCGATTTGATCTTCCCGGTGAGAGGTGTCGGCTTAAAGGGAGGGGTTGCAGGGGAATGGCGGTTCACCTTCAGGGATAGACCAGAGACACGTTCTGAGTTGGAGTCACGACGAGCATAAGCCTTGGTTATATCCCCAGCAACACTCCGGGCAGCGCTTTTCACAGAGGCCTGATCGTTGCTTGTTTCTTTATCAGCCACACTCCGGCTCTCCCATGGCCTCGCCGCCATCCAGCGTTCCAACCAGCTCCAACCCCATTGTGGATTGCTTGGATCTGTAAACAGTGGATTCCCTGACCTTGAAGAGCTCTTCCACTGGAGGACAACCAAATCATGCGATGAACATAACCGATAAGAATGTTTAATGCACAATGTCAACAAAAATTAGAAGGCGAGATAGTAAAAGAAATCAATTTCTAGGATTCAAATGTCGAAAATGTGCAGTACCTGATGAGAGAATGCATAAGCCATCGCTCTTTCTCTTCGAACAGCAGCTTCTTGTTTACTCAACAGACTTGCATCAGTTTGCTCTTTCGTTTGCGGACTGTCATTCCAGTCATCTCCACCCTGACAGAGAAGAAAAGATCGGTTAATGACTCATTCAAGATGCTCTCCAAAGCTTGTTTTCTCCATATGCAGTAAAACCATACACAAGGATGCAATTCATCAGAATTGATATAACGAAGTCAAATATCATCAATGAGTATCTAGCTTCACTAGATTTCACAGGAGGAGATGTAGATATAAAAAGCGAAGTATGGTGCAGTATCAATACCCTCCATTTCTCGAGGTCTCTTCCGTTTTTAAGCAATAGTTGTCGTTGAAGGGCTTGATTCTCCTCAGACATTCTAATCCTTCTTGAACGGATCTGTGATTGAACTCTTGCCAGTGTTTGCATGCATCGCAGTGTGGTTGTAGCTTGCCGCTTCACAGCATCACCTTGAATTAGTGATTTCAATCTAACCAATCCTCTCAAAGCCCGTAGCGCTCTCCTCGCCTAAATAAAGATCATGATTAGCAAAATCAACCATGAGTATCAACACATTAAATCATACAACTACAAAGTTCCAATTTTTTTCATACAATTTCAACATAAAAGAACAAATATGGCTCTGTATCAAATGGCACAAGAGAGAACAGGTATTGAGTATTATACCAGATATCCTCGGAAAGCAGTCTGGATTTTGATAGCAGCAGCCTCTTCGGATAATTTTACAGAGAACTTCGACGGAGTAATCACACGCTCAAAATCAGCAGGAGTTGGAGCAGCAGGAGAAGTCGGTTCTGCGGTTTTGGCAGTGGGCAGTGCCACTGACTGAGTCTGCATGGTTAGCTCATTCTCAGCCAACTTAACCTCCTCAGGATGAGGAATAGGCGGCGGTGCCGGAGCTGCACTTGGGGCAGCAACATTGTCCAGTGACTCTGAAAGACATGGTTCTGATTGCTTAGACTTCCCAAATCCCCATTTCTTCTTGGATTTGTTGACCTGTTGAGAAGAACAAAGATGACATTTTGATCATAATTCTGTTGATGTTATGAGTCACAGAAACAATAAGAGAGGGAGAAGGTGAATGAGAACTCTGCTTTCCTTATCCTTGGATTCAGGGCTGAAGACTCTTTTCACAGCTCCCAACCATTTCCCATTTCTCCCCATTCTCTTTTTCTCTTGGATCTTGTTATATCATTCCTTTGATTGTATCTGTGGAACAATTTTAAAAAAAAAATTAAGAAACAAAGAGAAGAAAAAGAAGAACAGATCTTGAATTCTTCCAACAAGTTTGTTGCCTGACATCAACAAGGAACAACTGAAGATTCAAAGAGAAGTGATAACAGTTTAATATTTCCTATTAAATCTCTAAAAGAAAAGGTAATTAAAAAAATATAGCAATATAAATACCATCTTTTTCACAATGCAATTCATGATTTCCTCAATTAAAAAAAAAAAAATCTAAGAAAAAAACACATCTCAAAATGGCTGGAAAACAAGGCAATCAAAACACCATTTTTTAACAAATCATTTCACAATCTGCTCCAAAAAAAAAATGGAACCTTTACACAAAAATCTCATTTTTCACGTCATAAATAAAACACCACCAGCTCATTTGGCTCCATCTAAACCCAAAAAAAAAAAAATCATGAATTCCAAAACACACACACAAAAACACAAAACCACACACATAAAACAAGGAGTAACAACAAACAAAAACCCCAGCAAATGCCCACAAAACCAAGAACCTCATACCTCTCAATTCAGAGCTGCTGCTCAATTCCTAGATCTCCTGAATCCTCACTCCTCTCTCTCTCTCTCTCTCTCCTCTCAAAACCAGATCTTGGAGACTTGAGAAGAGGGGGAAGTTGAAGAAGGAGGAGAGGCAAAAAGATCCAGCTGGTGAAACTCCTTGTTAAGTGGGACCCATCTTTGGTGATAGTAGTATTAGAGAGGTAGTGGGACCTACCTTTGTTAATAGTAAAGAGTGAAAGGTGGGACCCACACCAACCTTCACTGCAAAAAACCATTGGTTCTTTCCCTCACCTATCTTCTTCTTCTTCACTATAAAATAATATAAACCCAAAAAATAAAAAAACAAAGCCTTCTATTATTCTTTTCTTTTTTAATAATAAGATGCCTTGGATTATTCCCTTTTTCTTTGTTCGTCAATAAACAGTGACAATTATTTACCAATAATATAATGAAATTTGGCGCTGGATTGTTTGTTTAGAGTGTTTATATTTTACTGGATAAACAGATTTAATTTTCTAGTTTAAATTATTTAAAAATATAAATATATTGAGATGGTAATTTAATTTTTGTGTATGTGTTTAACGTGTGCTTTATCCTTATTCTGTAAAAAAAAAATACTTATAATTATAAAAATAAATTTTTGTATGTTGTAAAAATGCTAATATTTTTTACTTGTGAGATTTTTTTTGTTTTCTTTTTACTTGTTTATTACATATTATTCATATTTAATGTGTCTCTATAATTTTTAATAATAAATTATATTTAATTACATATTATTTAAAATATATTTTAAATAAAAAAATAAATTTGAAAAGTTAATATTTTTTTATAGAATTTAAATTATTAATTAATTTTTTAATTCAAATGAATTAGGTAAAATAGATAAATAAAAAAATAGGGAAAAAATAAACTATAAAACTGAATAATAAATATATTTTGTGGCCCATGTGATATTAATTCCCTCGGTGCAAACAAAATATATTTTTTATTTTTCATTGACCTTCACCTCTCACTGTTATTTGGTTTAATTTTATCAAGAATGTGTAAATAATTAAAAATGTTTATAGGGGTTTTTGTGCAAAAGAAAACGTGGATAGGATAACCGTAGACCATCAATGAACGTGTCAGCATGTAACGGTAACTAAGCATAGGGTGCGCATCCGGTGATCGTACTGACGTTCACCGCTCCATCGCTGGATCCCTCGTGTCGGTGGCCACGTCAGACGCTCCTCATAAAACACTATTTATTTATTTTTTCTCTTATTATTTATTATGTGTCGGTTGGATAAATTGGACCACTATATTTTAATTTATTTTTTTCCTGATTAAATGCAACAATTTAAAAAAAAAAAAAATTTATTTGAAACTTTGAGGAATAAAAATTTAAAATATCTTCAAACTTCACTGGCTTTGAAAGAAGCTCGTGAACTAACTCTGTTTCAAACTGAAAGAGGTTTCCTTGATTGAGATATCCCAACAAGGACTTGTAAATTTTTTTGGAAATTTAGTAATATATACGATATATATAATATGCAATAATTTAAAATCATTATATATTTTATAAAAATTATATACATGGCAGGGTATATTTTTTAATTAAAAATTCACTGTATCAAATTTGAAAAAACATGGTAAAATAATGTTTTTTTTTTTTCTTAACAAAGTGACGAGCGCAGTTCCACAAAAGGGTGTCATGGGATATATAATTTTTTTTTTTAAAAGGTGAATAAACCACAATGGGACATATAATTATAGTGTGATGGTAAAATAAAGTTTTTTTTTACACAGTCAGTGACAAGGGCAATTCCACAAAAGGATGTCATTGGACATATAATTGCATCAGTTATAATGGTTTAACAACATTTTAGGGATTTATTAACTCAACTAGACATTACATACCGTGATTAAAACCCTTCTATATGAACACCAAGATGATATTTTAGGAACAAAACCGTCAATAAACAGTGTTACAGTATTTATATATTGCCCTATAATATGTGTACAGTACTACAATAGTTTATCAACTCAAAGATTTAACTTTGGGTCTGTTATTTATCATTCTCATAACATTCCACTATATCTGTTTTTTTTTTCATTACATGTGTTTAGAGTAAATATTAATATTTTCTTTTATTGGCTTAGAAAGAAAAAAAAATCATGATCCTTGATTATTTATTTATTTATTTTTTAAAGTTCAATCTCATTTTCAAGACCACATGATGGACAAGCATAATAATAATAATAATAATAATAATTGGAATTGGAACATGATGGACTTGTAATACCAAGCAAATAATAAAAAAGCATAAAAGAACAAGTTGTTATGACACAAGATTATGGAACTATGCATTTATGCATGTTTGGTGGTAAGGCTGTAGCTTATGAATGAATTATTGGGGTAGTTCATTAGCCAACTCAATCTCAATCTCAATATCAATCTCTTTTTTTTTTAATTATGAAAAATAAATATTAAACAAATAATCCTAAATCGATCTGATTGCAAATTAAAAAAAAAAAGAGGTTGTTGGGCTTGTCCACATTTATGAGAAAGAAAAAAAGGGTTATTTACTGAAAAGTCCCTGACAAATTGTCAACTTCTCTACAAGTCCACTTATTATAAGCAAACAGAACAACCAGAGGATGAGGAAAAAAAATAAAGTTTATGCTTGAATATTTTCATCCTCACTCCCTGGGATCCCAGGGTTTTTTTCTATTTTTTTTTCTTGTTACTTTTCTGTTGTTTTGCTGTTGTAATTTGTTTATCTATTGTCAATTTCTAATGGGTATGTTATTCTTTATTTTTATTGTTTGTTTGTTTGTTGTTCTTGTACCTTCATCTTAGCTTACTTTAATGCATATAGTTTATTCCTAATTCTATCAATTTGCTAACGTAAATGTAACCAGAAATAATTATCATAAAATAAAAAAATAATTAGAGAAAAGTAACAATGTATCATTGTAAAGTTTCACTCCTAGCTGTACATTGAATTTCTCATTGTTAAATTATTTATTTGTAAATTCAAATCAAAAGAAAAATGACAAATTTACCTACTATTAGGAGATAATCGACTAAGCTTAACCGTTAACACCAGTAAATAGAGAGACATGGAGGAGTATTTTTGAGGATTTTTTTTTAAATGACACTATAGAGATTAATTGGTTACAAAATATTTTTTTTTTTAGAAAAAAGCAAACTCAAAGGCAAAGAACTAAATTGTGAGAAGGAAAACATGCAAGAACTTTTTAGTAATTATGCATAGATAGAAAAAAAAGACTAGCAAACCTTAAATAAAATTAAAATAAATAAAAAGAGAAAAATAATGTAAGATTTTAGAAAAACTCTCATTTTTCTTAACAACTCCTCAACATTGTCATCTCTTTAAAACATCATTCAAAACTTTTATTTTTAAATCTCAAATAATAAAAATGACTAAATTGCTCATATGTGGGGGTTTATGATATATATATATATATATATATATATTTTTTATAAAGTGTACAAACCACAATTGCATTAAAAGAAGAGGAAACCATACAAAGATAATAAAACAAACAACTCCACTAGAAGTGAAAACAAAAGCATACAACAGGGGTAATAAACACTATGAGACAAGGCAGCAAAATGAGACACAAGGAGGAGAGAGGGACTCCTCCAAGACACAACAGCATATCAGGAGGACAACTAGCCGGAAAACTCGTCGTACTTGTCGGGATCCAGCTCCTCACGTGGGAGGCTCGAAAACTGGATACAACGCCGAACCGCAACAATAGACTTCTCAAGTTTGTGCATCTCCCTAGCAGGAACTACTGGAATCCAAGAGAGATACATGTAACAAATTTTCATAAATAAAGCAGGCAAGGAAATAAATACTGTCCTGAAAACACAGTTATTTCTAACAAGCCAAATTTTCCACAAAACCACTCTCGCAACCAAAGAGCAGGATAGTTTGAGACGAGGGCTAAGCTCTCGATACCACAGTCCCTATAAGTCCAAGCTGGACAAGGTGGCACGTGGGAAAGAAAACAGGAGAGCAAGGCGGTCCCAGATATCTCTAGCCATAGGGCATCTAAAAAACAAGTGATCAATCGACTCAATATGAGAGCAACACAGAAAGCAGGTTGCCGTAGGGAGTTTGTTGCATCTTCGGGCGAAATATGGTGTCAAGCGTGAGAATCTTCCTATCCCAGACCAACCACGTGAAAGCAGCTATTTTTCGTGGAACGAAACGCTTGAAGATCACCGAGGTGATACTACATCTCAACCCCCTGTCGATAAGAAATTTATAGAAAAACTTCACCGAGAAAGATCTATCAGAAGTTAGCTTCCAAGTTTTATAATCCAGAATATCCCCAATCACAGAGGTGATTCTGGAGCTGAGCTCAATTAAAAGAGGATCTCCCCTCATAGCAGCAGAGGGGAGATCCAAGAGCAAACCTCTAACCGTCACAGGGTTTATGACTTCATCACTCGACAATAGCACTAGCACCTAGAGCTCACTATATAGCCTAAAAAGTAAATAAATTAAAAAAAGTAAGGGACTAAAAAATAATTTAAAAAATCAGAGTAACTAAAATGATCAGAAAGATAACTTTCAGGGACGTTTTAGTAATTTCATTGTATAAAACCACCACTTTGTTTGTTTTTTTTTTTTGATAAAAAAACCAACACTTTTAATGTGCTTCTCTGAATTTTAAAATCCGCGAAATTGTATTTCAAAATAAAAAATCCCGAATTCCAAAAAAAGATGGAATTCCGATCGATCACAGCTCCCGATCTTCGTCAATGGCTTCCATTGCTGGCGATCCCTTCAAATCCTTCGTCGAAGACTCGATACGGGCTTTCAAACACGCCATTGTTGATCTTCAATCCAATTTCGGCCGCGCCGCCAAGGATCTGGAGTCCCATTGGCCTAATCCAAGAAACGGCGCGAGGTTTCTCCAACCATTCTCGAATCAAGATGAGATCGTGGCCTCTACTGCTTCCCTTGTTCGATTCGATCGTCTGGAGGGCCTTGTGGATGGGATTAGATGGAGGGAAGCTGATGCTGATTGTTTTCTCTCACAGAATGAAGGTTTGTTGTTTGATTTTAGTTTCATGTTTGTGATTAGTATTTCTTTCTTGATTTGCACTGATAGAAAAAAAAAAGGAATCTTTTTGCTGTAATTTCGTTTACTCAATTTTCCTCAGTTGTTACAAGTCTGGAGGAGTCTTTAAGTAGAGATTGAAAAAACAAGTTATTTGTAGCAATAGTTCAACGTTGCCATTAAATCTTGGGTTTTTCAAACTGTCAATAGTATTTTAGGTGGACATTTGTCTACATGATGTTGAATTTAGTTTTAGTTTAGCTGGCATTTTGTTCTTTGATATGCTCTTGGTTTTTCAATGGAAAATTGTATGTGTAGTCATAGAAATCATCACAAAGGATCTTTTGCAAGTAATTTTGTTTGCTGAACCCTTCTTAGTGAAGAACACATCTATAGGAGTCTTTAATAAGACAATGTTGAGCTCTTGGTTCTTTGTACAATTGGTTTTACATTATCATCAATTCTTTGGTTTTCTGTACTATGAATAGCATATTTGATGGATATTTGTCTACATGAAGTTGCATTTAATTTTATTTTAGCTGTCATTTTTTATGTTGGTTTTGTCAAGGATTAATTTTTATGTACTTCAGGAAGGTTTATTTTTGAGAGTGTGAATGCTGAAGATGGTGATGCTACAATTGAAGAGTTCAACATTGCAATGAAGAACTTGATGATATCTTCGAGGTATTCTTGGTAGTCTTTCATAGAAACTACTTAGTTTTACAATCAGTTGTCTGGAAGCAGCTTGTCATTGCTTTGTCTGACACACACACACACACATTGAAAGAACAGGAGCAGAACTTTGCTGATCAAACATTTAAACATGTTTCTACATTTAAACATGTCCAGTGTCCATGTCAAAAACAGACATTTCAAATCTAGTCCTTTCAGGACATATTCACACACAAGTGCTGAATTATTATCATAAAAATTCAAAATGTTTCTTTCATGATTTCTAAAAAATTATATGATACCATTTTAGATTATAGCCTGTGTCAGTGTGTAACAGTGTTCCTTTAGGCTTAGATGCAGTGGTTCAGAGTTCCTTCTAAAGTTTATTTCTGGATATACTTCTGTTGTAAAGCATGTATGAAGGCATATCAAGTTTCCTCACATTTAGTTGCAGATGAAGATGTAGAGCTAAAGACGTAACTGAACTGAAGTGTTTTATGTTTACAAAATCACCCAATTTGCTTTTTAACCTAGCTTATTCCAGTTCAAAACGGAATGAACAATGTTCCAGATAATTCTTGATCCACACAACTCTTTTGCTTTATATCTTTTAACATCATCAAGTTTTTACTTGATCTGTAGACTATTATTTGCCTTTATTTCCTCTGGTGGCAGGGACATCATTTTTAAGGGAATAATTTCCTTGCTTGAGTTTACGTACTATTGAGATTTCCACTTCAAATAATATCAGCCAAAATTACTTCTAAGCAGAAAGGATTACCTTTTTGTGTTGATGTAACTAGCACGATGTTTTTCATTCAGTGCCAGAGGCGTGGGTGTGCAATATGAAGCTGACAGTTCTGTTGCCAACCCTCCGCCTGCCAAAGAAGCCAGTAATAGTGTCATGAAATCTGCTTTGGCAGGAGCCCTTGCATGTGCATTTTCTACAGCTGTGATGCATCCTGTTGACACATTGAAGGCAACCCCCTTTTCCTTTTTTTTTTTTTTGCAGTGCTAGGTTCCTACTCTCCCTTATGCACTAGTTGGGTCTCTAAGAGATACTTTTTTATGTCAGACATGCGTGCAAGCCTCTACTGCCTCATTCCCAGAACTTCTATCAAACATTCCACAAATTGGGCTGCATGGGTTATACAGAGGTTCCATCCCTGCAATTTTTGGACAATTCTATAGGTTAGCTTTTGTTATTTACCATAAATTTTCAATTTTCTGCATGGTGCATAACAGCTAGTTTTTGTGCCTATTTTCAATGTCACATGTCAGCCATGGATTGCGCACAGGCCTTTTTGAAGCCAGCAGGCTTATATTGGGTTGTGTTGCCCCATCACTTCCTGAGCTTCAGGTAGTTAATGAACTTAAACCTTTCTTTTTCGTTGCCTCTCCAGAATTAGATAAGTTTTAGTATGCCCTGGAATCTTAATATGGCTTTACTTGGATGCTGTGCTGTTAAACAGCATAGATTTATGGGGCCAGCATGTATACTATCCTAAGGCAAAAAATGGGAAATGCCATTGAACCGCCAGTCCAGAAACAGTTAATACAAAATGTCATAATGGCCATATACTATGGCTTAATTTTTACATGCATAACCACTTCAATAATGTACTCCTGAGGACTTCCATATTCTTCTCTATTTCTGAAATATGTCTCTTGTGATACTAGCTGTGGCAAGGCACATGTTTAATTGTTTAGTAGCATGTAAAGAGTTCTTGATGCACATTTCAAAAGTTGCAAGCCACCACGCTATGCAGGTTTATTCTTTGTCATCCTTTTGTGGCACAATGCTGGGAACAGCATCTAGAATTCCATGTGAGGTACTGAAGCAACGATTGCAAGCAGGCATTTTTAACAATGTTGGTGAGGCAGTTGTTGGTACCTTACGGCAGGATGGCATTAAAGGCTTCTTCCGTGGGACTAAGGCTACACTTATGCGAGAGGTCCCTTTCTATGTTGCAGGCACACGACTTTACGAGGAGGCTAAGAAGGTAGCTCCTCCCCATGTCATTAGCATCGTAACGTGCTTTGTCTTAATTAGCTTTCTCGAGAATAATATAAACCTTATCAGTATTTACAAGTTAGAGATTCTATGCTACACATACCTGATCATTATTCAACATGTTAGATGGCTTTTATGCTGCTGGATCATATTTGGGCAGGACCACTTGGGATGTCCATATTGGGCTGGGTCATTTACACTTAATTTTGTTTGGCGTGACATTTTGTTTCAAACAACAGATTATATTTGGGACGTGAATTTTCTTAGTTTCAATTTGCATCATTATCATACTGAACAGTCATATTTCTTCTCAAGGTAACCCGAAATTTACTCGGACGGGAGTTGGAGCCTTGGGAGGCAATGTTAGTAGGTGCAGTGTCTGGCGGCCTTACAGCTGTTGGTACAACCCCAATAGACGTGATGAAGACGAGGATGATGATCGCTCCTCAAGGCCTTTCGCCATCAATGTCATCTATAGCCATCACTATTTTCCAGCAAGAAGGACCTCTTGCTCTTTTCAAAGGAGCTGTTCCCAGGTTCTTCTGGGTTGCTCCTCTCGGCGCCATAAATTTCGCCGGCTTTGAACTAATAAGAAAAGCAATGGACACAATTGAGCAAAAAACTGTTAGATTGTAATCCCTTCTCATTCTGTTGTAATTTCGTTCTAAATGTAATTTATCCATTTAAAAAAAGAATCAGTAGATTGTATTCTCAAATTTTTAATGTTGTTGATATTGAATCATTGATCAAAACATGTACTATTTCCACATGGAAATGACAGTTGTTTGGTTATCAATATCACTGGTATGATGTTGCTTGTAAACATTGTTAAATGTGAATGTTGATAGACATGTCTACCTGAATGCTTAACAACTTTTTGGTTTTTTCTTTGTTTTCATGATTAATTTATTTTGTCTAATCTGAATGCTTATTTAGCATTTGGAGTTTTTCTTTATTTTCCTAAGAAGTTTATTTTATCTGAATGCTTATCCAGTATTTGGAGTTTTTCTTAATTTCATGTCAGCATTTTTTTTTTCTACTTGAATGTTAATGTACTTTTTTTTTTTGTTGGAGTTTTTCTTATTTTCTTGTCAACATTTTAATGTCTTCCATGATGTTGTTCATCCACTCTTTTGGAGTGTTTTATATTTTTTCTTACAATGCTAGTACCTACCGTTGAATGACTAAGCTTTTCATTGAAATTATGGTTCATCTATTTCTATGTATATGTATGTATGTATGATAGCTATAATATTAGTAATTTATATTTAAAAAAAATTAAATTTAGAGCTTTTATTCAATTTTCCCCACTTCATCTAATTTACTTTATATAATTAAAATAAAATGACATCATTAATGATATCATATTTTAATTTTTTAGATAAACTCTCTTTCATAATAAGTTTTTTATCCATCTTATTAAAAATAAAAAATTAATTCAATGCCATAATTGAATATCAATTATGTGTGTGATGTTTAAGTGTGAAAAAAATTAAAAAAATCAGTTAATTTCTTGAATTTTCCACTTACTTTATAATAATTTAATCTAACTTTTTAAAACATTGATCACAGCCAATTAATTAATTAATTAATTAAGAAAATGAAAAAGATAAATGATGAATGGTGATGTCATTACCTCCCAAAGACTTTTAACTTAAAAGACTGAAATGTCTTAGTTTGGTGGATTGGTAGGTCTACACGCCCATTGACATTGACATATAAAGTATCAAGAAAAAAAAAAAAATCAAGACTAGTTATCAATAGTTTCTTCTAGTTATATTATCAAATTGGCTTTGGAATTCCACTAAGTATTTAAATTATATACATAATAATATATATTTTTGTTATTTATATATTTATTTATTTATTTATGTATTTAATTTCTCTATCTATTTATCATTATTATGGTTATTTTTTTTTCCAAGTAAAACAGTGAAGAAGGTGAGCATCATCAAAGACTAGTTAGGGTTTTCCTTCAAAGAAGAAAAAAAGGGCATTTTGGGAGACCAAAAGAGCCACATAAGTGAGGTCCGGTTGGGCTTAGATACTTGTTGCTTTCTCGTGCCCATTGTGCCAACCGCTCTCAATTAAGTTTTTGTGTTTATATTATACACTTTCTTAATCCAGTTTAGGGAATATACATATATTTTTATGTGTATAACCCAGTCAAGTTTTATTTATGTATAGACCCCTCATGAAATTTTGTATTTTTAGAGTGGATTTCACAACTTAGTCTTCATTTATATTGTGTCGAGTAATACTGTATTAAATATAGTTATTATTACGTAATTGGAGAAGTTTTGAAACTATCACCCCTATATTGAAAGAGTAATAGTTCATTTTCCTCTCAAGTGAAGAGGTCGACTCACTTTCAATATAAAAAATCTTGAAATCAAAATTTCTAGACAATTTAATAGTTTTATTTTAAAAAAAGAAAGATAAATTATAGCTTAAATTAAAAGAAGAATAAAAGAAATTAGTATGAATGGTTAGGAATTTGAATAAAATAACAAAATAACACAAATAAAAGAAGTGGGCTTCTAGAAGATAATCAACAAAGGGATTTGTAACAACGTATGTTAGATGTGCTTTAAGAGGCATAGACTTGATCTATAGTTGTAAAAAGTAGACGCGTTCAAGACGGAGAAGGTACTAACAAAGTCAAAATTGCACCTGATAATAGACACAAATACCTCCAACTTACTCTTTTTTAGTCAAATGGATTTGTAATTATGGATTTGAAATTTTAACTTTGAAATTTAGAAGTTTTATCTGCATTCTAATTTGATAGTACTGCTAAAAATTTTGAAGTTATTTTACAAATTGAAAAAAAAAACAACGATATTTTATAATTTTTAGCATTATAAATTTTCACTTCACTTTATTTTTTATGTTGTCCTAAATTTTTTTTTTAAGGTAAAGAGTTGTCCTACATTTCACTTTCACCTTCTCATTTTTTTATATTTTGATACAAATAAACATGTCTACTTTATTTTAGCCATTTTTAATGCACTAGTTCTAATACTAAAATTAGACACATTGATTAGATAATAGAGACTTATATATATATATATATATATATATTAAAAGTTTATTCAAGCAATTGGTATTTGATTGTTACATTGAAATTATATAGGGGTATATATGTTAAAGAAAAACTTATTGATTAAGTTTTGAATATTATATCAACTGAATTAGAAACTTAAGTGAGTACTAATAAAAAGATGAAAGGATCTAGAAGGAGGCCACCTTCTCTTTTCTAAGTTCTTTATTTTTTCATGTTAATACACCATCATTATTAGTGGAATACATACATCTTTATGGCCCTACAAAGGAGGAAATTAAAAGTCAGTGTTCTATTTCTATATTGAAAGTGATGTATATAAAGATAAATATTGCGCAACTTGGCTTGATTTCTTATGGAAATTAACCAGTCATTTTTTTTTTCTCTCAAAAAGTAATTAAAATTAATCATGATGCCTAGTTTAGAATTTTGTCATCAAATTAAATATTAGTTCAATACCTACCATTGAATGCTGTTTTGATTCTTATTTCATGAGTCTTTGGATGCCAATCATTTATCACATTTTCTAGATAAAAAAAGTTAGATCATATCAACCTTTCAAAGATTAAAGATGTTCAAGCTAGTGAAGATGGATAGAAAAGGGCCAAGATTTGATAGGTGATCATGTCATGCAACTCTTGACATTTCCATGCAAGAGTGAGTCATTAGAACTTTCATTATTGTCATAATTTATCATTATTTTTATTTTTATTTTTTTAATAAAATAGACAACCTGCTATTTATATTATTCACTTATATATATATATATATATATTATATTATGTTTGTTATTTATTTACTTATTATTTAGATTTTCGTCAGTTTTTATTTGATGTTGGATATTTCATCAAGCGTGGAAAAGGAAAATTAACATATTTAGTTTTTCTTCACGATTAGTCATTTCATAAGATTGGATTACTAAAAAATAAAAATATAACGACTAATAAAATATGAAGCATGTGACTTCACCACTTAAGTATACTACAACTTGACTTATTAGCAAACCCCATTTGACTTGATGAAAACATACAAAATAGAAACTTAAAAAACAAAAATTATTAATGAAATCATTAACTTTTGTTAATTTAATTAAACCAATTTTTTTCAAAAATTTTTTTTTCTCTCAATGAGGCAAGGCTTTCCCACCCCTTACCTCATCACCCTTGCCTATGTTTTTCTTCCTCTATATATTCATTCCTCCTACTCTTATGGAGTTCCCTCCAATCAACAAACAAGTACTCTTAATTTCTCTCTTTCTTTGTTATCCCCTCTTTTCTCTCTTTTATCTCTAATGGAGTCTTGTGAAAATAACTCATCACCACCATCATCTCCTCCAATCATCCTTAGCCCTTGTGCTGCATGCAAAATTCTACGTCGAAGATGTGTCGAAAAATGCGTCCTCGCGCCGTATTTTCCTCCTACCGAGCCTCTCAAGTTCACTACAGCTCACCGTGTTTTCGGCGCAAGCAATATCATCAAATTCTTGCAAGTATGTCAATCATATCAAACTCATATTTTGCATAATATTATATCGATCTTTATTTTATATAGTTGTATCTTAATTTATTTTAGGAGTTACCGGAAAATCAAAGAGCCGACGCGGTGAGTAGTATGGTATATGAAGCAAATGCGCGCATAAGAGATCCGGTTTATGGTTGTGCCGGAGCAATTTGCCAACTACAAAAACAGGTGACCGAGTTGCAAGCACAATTAGCAAGGGCTCAAGCTGAACTAGTTAACATGCAAGCTCAACAAGCTAACTTGATCACCTTAGTCTACTCCGAAATGGCTAAATCTCAACAACAGTGTAGTCCTCAACCTTGTGGAAATTTTGATAGCTTTGAAGCCTTCTTCTTTGATCAAGGTGGTCAAGATGAGGACTTCATTCATGGCTACCCATTAGAGCCCCTTTGGACGTAGAACTCTTATTAAGTTCTTCATTTTAAGGACTCTTTGTTTAAAGAGAAAGACAGA
The DNA here is from genome assembly GCF_009730915.1 of Dioscorea cayenensis subsp. rotundata. Taxonomy (NCBI): domain Eukaryota; kingdom Viridiplantae; phylum Streptophyta; class Magnoliopsida; order Dioscoreales; family Dioscoreaceae; genus Dioscorea; species Dioscorea cayenensis. The sequence continues at coordinate 20,379,526 of NC_052482.1, forward strand.
GAGAGAGAGAGAGAGAGAAATAAACATTTGCTTATGAGAAGGCATAGTGATGGAAGAAGTATCACTGATTAATTTCATTGTCTTATGAATTATAAGAAATGAATAAAATAAATATAACTTTAATTAAGCCCTCGTTAATTACTGTTGTTAGAAAGTTAATTGCTCTTGTACTTGACTAGTTTATGTGATTAATTTCAAGTTTGCCATGTGATGTATTGCCAAAGTCAAATCATTTTTGAATGATATATGTAATTTAATTATGTAATTATATAAATAAAAATGTCAAGTTAAGCGGGAATTCTCAAAATGCGAATGGGAGTTTTCACTAACTGAGCAATTATGAATTGAAGAATTTTACTGGCTATTATTTTCTAGGAACTCTGATTAGCGTCCTTTTTTTTTATTGGCATTCTTTTTGTGTGTTTCTCATTTTATTCCTTTTCTCTCTTTTGTAAGGTCATCTAATTACTGTTTATGGTTAGCGGTCATCATATATTTAATCAATATTTTTATGCTACCTATATGTTTTTAATAAATTCTGAGAATTTATTTATTTCATTAAAAAAGGAGGCAAAATTGAGTAAAAATATATAGATTCTTGGTTTTTAAGATGCATCACATCTCAATAGATTAGACAGAAGCATGTACATGTGATTTGCACAAAGCAAAAGGCAAAGTTGATGGCAATTCTTATTGTCATCTAGTAAATATGAGGCTCTTATAATTAAGCATGTTTTTCTTTTTTTGAATATATTTATCAATCACAAAACACCTAAAGACATGATGGTGATTCATTAATATCTATGTCCTTTAATCTCCAAATAAATTCAAACACGCCACACCACTTTAAATTAAACACTTTTATGCCTATTTTTTAAAAATATTTTTTTTATTGATTTTTTTTTTAAAAAAAAACACGTAGAAGTAATGAAGTGCTTATTTTAAAGTAAATTATTGAGTTATTATTTCAAATAAAAATATTAAATAATAAAAGTGTTTATATAATAACTTAAACAATTTTTTTAATTTAATTAGATTTTAACCGTTAGAGCATTTTATGCCACCATCCTCATTTATCTATTTTTTATAATATTTGTATCCACAACGAGCGAATTTATCTATTTTTTTAATAATAATAACATGAATCAATTAAAATAAAAAATTATATAAAATTAAAGAAATAAGAAAACATTGGAATAATTAATTATACTAATGGTAAAATCACAATCAAATCAACATTAATGAATGAATGCATGCAAAGGCACACGCATGGGAATTAAGAAGATATGTAAAGGAACAAACTCTTAATTGATAAATGGACAATGTATGAACAATGTCGGCAAAAGGATTTATTTAAATTAGCATAACAATAATGAAGACTCCAAATCTTTAATTCCAAATTTCCCAATCAAGGATGACAACAAGGCCCTTGTTCAGTGCTATCCAAACATGAAAACATGGTTATCTTTGACCAAATTAACATCCATACAATATTCAAAGCTTTTCACATACAAACAAGTTACATGTTCCTCATTCATGTCTTTTATATACACATACAATTGTTTATCTAAGTCTCTTTTTAGAATTTAGATTTTTTATTTTTTTAATTTTGGTTGTCAATTAAAAGATATCTTAGGCAACACATTTTGGAAATTCATGATCCAGTCTTTTTATTATATATATATGTATATATATATGAAGGACAAAGTTGGTTGTCTAACAACCTAACAACCAAATTTTTCATGAATGGTGTGGTCTCTTCCTATAAAGAAGATGTGATAGATATCTCAATTAAAAAAATCAAGCTATTTATTATGTTTTATTTTTTATTTTTAAAAATATTTATAGGTAAAATCATTTTAAATTTATGTGTTTTTTCTTCAAATGGTTATTTCCATATTTTTAAAATTTAAAATACGATTTGTATTTGGTTGTTTTATCCACTTTCTAAGATAAGAGTGAGTGGTGAAATAGTTCATCAAAATGCTTGGCTTTAGTATCTTAATATTTTAGAAGTTATTTCAAAAATTAAAAAAAAAATATTTGTATGGAGCAAAACAGGTGAAATAATTATACTTTATAATTATATATTAAGTCACATATGAAGTCATTGTTAAAGACAAAACGAACACAAAGATAAAATTTATAGAATACGAGAGTATTTATTTTGCAAGAGTGAGACTTTCAAAATTAGAAGTGGATTATTTGATGGTATTTCCTTATTGAAAATGGTTTGTGAAGTTAAAAATTTATTTTATTTCAGAAGTCTCATTTATTGTTTTGATTTTTTAGAAGTTTCATTTGTCTGTCGTTGTTTTGTCTCTATTTTGTACTCTCCTATCATTTTTGTGTTGTGGGGATTCCTCCCTTTTGTTATTCGATTTGTTTTATCCTTATATTTCTTTTGTCGGCATCATCCTTGGTGATCAGGTTGTTATGGTTTTTGTTTGTTATTTGTTCTCTTTTTTTAATGTTATCATTGGATGGTTTATCCAATTTTTTTAAGAAATAAAAACTATGTATTAATGTAATTGAACTTATTTGCCAAAAACGAAAGTACTTCTTTTTCTCAACTTTCATTGGCTTCTCTTTTATATCATATATCTAAGATAAGATTTGAATTAAGGAGAGTTTTAAGAGATGAGAGTAAGAAAAAGAAAAAAAATGAAAAGAAAATAATAAATCTGATAGATTTTTTTTTTAAAAAAAGGAAAACTAGAATTACATATGTAATTATTGAGATACATGTAATATATATATATATATATATATGCAATTTTTCTAAATATTTTTTATATACATAGAATTTTAATAAAATCATGAAATAAATTTAGTTATAATTATATCTTAGTTTCATCATTTAAACATCAAAAACAAAAACAATGAAACTCTCATTTTTTTTTAATGAAAAAATGAGATTTTGATGAAGTTTGACTTCCTCACTTCTGCCATTTCCCTTCACTTATTACACAAACTGAAGACCCCTCTAAATAAGATAGAAATTGGTTTTATCTATTATTATTATAGTTTAGTTTTTAAAAATCTCCATACAATGTAAAACTTTGAAACATATATAATTGGAACCTTATGCACAATAATTTAAAAAATAAAAAGCTATGTTCTGGAATTTTCTGACAGTGGAATCATGCTGTCATGGCATTCATAAGACTTAATTGGTTGAGAAAGAAGAGGACTATATTCACACAATGAGCAAGTCTGCAAGTGTTTTTTTGTTTGTTTGTTTCCTTTCCATTCAGTTGTCATAATGAATACTCTTGACTCATTGAGTCATTGCATTTGTGAAACTTCTTATTATATGAGTCTTCTTTAAGTTCATAATCAAGAATGTTTTTTCCAAGGGCATGTAATATTTTAATTTCATTTTCACACTCTCTGTTTTGAGCTTATTCAAATGTTTGTCCAAAAGAATGTAATATTTAAGCTCATATTCACACTTATTTTCTCCTAAAAATGAGAACTCACTAGTCAAAGAAATATTAAACATTAATGAATCAATTGCGATGGGAGAGGAATCTCTGTTAGATTTTACGTTTTTTTTTCTTTTATATATTATTAAATTTTAATAATAATAAATAAATACGTAAAGAATCTCTCTATGTATCTACATTTATATTTGTGTCAAAACGAGGATGCAATACTCAAATTCCTTATTCACACATAAAAAAAACTCTTCCGTGAAGTGAAGTGAAATCTTGTATAAAAAAAAAGAGAAAGTAATGAATAAGTTTTGCTCATTTTGATTTATATATAAGCTATATATCTCTTAGGATTTTTTAATGTTTTTAATATATATATGTATATATATATATATGCATGTCATCCAATGAAGAAATCACACAACCATATTCATGAATTTTTTCATGGAATGTGAAAGAAGGCTAGTGCTCTTTCCTTAATATATTTGACCATTCCCCTTCTCTCAAAAAGTACAAATGAATACAAAGAACACTTGAGCTATAAATGCATGTCAACACCTACAAAAATAATGCACAAACCCAAAACCACATTTCATTGTTTCATAGAATGTGAAAAGAAGGCTAGTGCATTCACTCCCACCCTAACATTTTGACTTTGATATAGTTTTTAATAATAATCTAATTAATTAAGATTCTTCAAATGGGAACTTAAGGGGGTTGCTTTTATGACAAAGTTAAAAAATTTGGTTTGCATGCATGAATGCAATTTAATCAAAATGGGACCCTTTTTTGGGGACCTTTTGAAATCTTTTACTTTTATATGTCATTGTTTATCCTTCAACTCTTTCATATGGATGTCCTTGCATGAAAGTTTCTTAAAGATGGCCCATCTTTTTGCAAGCTATGAAATGAGAGGTTTCCATTTGCTCAACTATTCCTTTGTTTTCTCACTTGGCTCTATCAAAGAGTTGTACTTCATTAATGTAATTTTTTTAGACTATATATATATATATATATATAACAATTATAATAATTTGATTAAAAGAAAGGGGAATTGGAAAGTCAATGAAGAGATGGCCTCCACTTAAATGATTCAAAAGATCTTCAAAAAAATTATGGGCTAAGGCCTCTTACAAGTTCCAGTCCAATGTAAGTCAATTTTTTTCATAAAAGTTGATTGGATTTATAAACTTGACAAGAGTAATAATGCTAAATCAAATAAATATATAAAAGATGAACTAAATCATGAATTAAATTGTATTAAATCATATGAATATTGGACCAATAAGATGACTCAACTTTAATTTTGTATAAAAAATAAACTAAATAGTCCCGCATTAAGTAGCAGAAAGAAAAATCATGAATATATAAAAATATATATATGATAAACTGACTTTGATTTTTAAAAAATTAAAATATATTATTACTAATCAATTTTAATATTGGTTTTTAAGAAATAAATTATTTAATATAATTTATAATGATCAAACCCAAAACTAATAAGTTTGCTTGTGATGACTAAAAAGAATCAATGAAACAATAGCATATACCATGAGTATCTTCTCAAAACTAGATTCCACTTTCCGTGATACCATATCAAAGCAGGAAAACAAAACGTAACTCTCTTTCCATCAAACTTTGGGAACCACACGATTTCTAATCAACGGTCAGGATTGAATCAAAACCATCATCATTTTTTATTCATCCATGCATCACCTATTCATCTTTGTGCCACCATTGCCACTAACTTTTCTTATTAAATGCACCCCATCCTAAAAAAAGAGTTTTATTAAACTTTTGCATTTTTCTTTTTGTTCAAAATGGTGATGATCAGAGAATTGTATCCTTTTTTTTTATGTTATTATTCATTACTCAAATAACTTTTCTTCATTTGATGTTCTTCTTGACTTGTTTATCATCTGGTTTTCTTTTTCTTTTTCAGAAGAATTGTTATGCCAATGTCATTAGAAGAGGTATAAGAAACAAATTAATCATCAAAGTTCTTCATTGTTATTAATTATTATGAGTTCTTAATGACATATATATAATTTTTTTTTTTTTTTGGTTAAGTATGAGGTGGGCATGATTTACACAATAATGAAGATGGAGCAAGAGAACTTAACAAGTAGAGAAGGAGTGGAGGTTTTGGAGAACTTATGTTTTGAAGATGATATGCTTGGAAATGGCCAATATACTTCAAAAATTTATCATCTCCAAAGGTATTTTCTCTTCAATTAAACCATCATTCTTTAAGTATTTAATATACATCTGGTTGTTCATGTTACAATTAGTAGTGTTATTATTAAGACATAATCTCAATGTAGTTTAATTAGATCCTATTGTGACCATGATCATCTGTTATTAACCTTATGTGTGTTTTGGTAAATATGGGTAATGGGTCTACTGTTCTTTAACTGTTAATTAGTTTGCCGTAGAGTTTGTAATTCGAATTCTGTTTAGATTACTCGAAATTTCGTATGGTAACTTATGGGATTTTTCAAATTATAAGAAATTTTTCTGGGAATATAGTATGGACTGTTTAGAGAATTTAGATAATCAGACTGTGTTTGAATCTAATATATTCTCCGAGATTGATTGACTAGTTTGAGTAGTTTGAGTTGTTTGTTTGTAATTAGGCACTTATTGAAACAAAACATATTAGAATTACTAATAATCACCTATCAGTTAATTTGGTAATAAGTATTTAAATATATAAGTTTGTGTCTTTTATCTTATTGTTTCAAGCTTTTGGGTTGAATCAGATGCAAATAATATAATAATTAATACTTATAATATATTAATGATTGATCATGAATTTAAAGAAAAAAAAATTATGGTTTTACAGTAAACTTCCTACATGGTTGAAAACTTTTGCACCAAAAAGCTCTCTCAAGATTCAAGAGGAATCATGGAATGCATATCCAAAATCCAAAACAGGTTTATGTTTCTAATTTGTCTTTTTATATATATATATATATATAATCAAATTGGTTAACATTTTCATGTTTTGGAATTGGGTATTGCAATCCAGTGATCAAGGTATTCATCTTCAACATTTCTAATTTGTTCCTGTGTTTAAGAACATCACATTAAATTGAACCTTTTTTTTTTTAATTTTCTAAACAGAGCTCATGCTTCAATCAATGTTTGTTGACAGTTGAGACTATAAACAAGCCTGATAATGGATGCTCTGAGAATGTGAGGATCATTTCTGACAAACATTGTTTATACTCATGATTTGGAATTACTGTAATTGTGAATGTGATTTAATCAGGTGTTCGGCTTAAGCGATGAGCTTATTGCTGTTAGAAAGTTGGAGGTTCTAGACATTAATTCAGTCGAAAAAGATTATTGGAGTAAAATTATCAGTATGAAGAAGATAGACTTTTCTGCATTCGAATCAAAGCGAACCGGACGTGGTCCGCTATTGAAAGGATGGCAGGTATTTTCTTTTTTTCTGCAGTTTTGATCCATAGAACTTCACTCAATTTTCGAGTTTGATTATTTGTTCAGAATACATGCAAACCGGTAATGACTGCATACAAGTTAGTAACTGTGGATGCTCCAATTTGGGGATTCGGCAATCGCCTCGAAGAAACAATTCAAGCGGTATGTTTCATAAATTTGATCGAAATGTGCATGAGTATTGGACATCAATGAAGTTTCATGTGTTTCTGCAACAGGCTCAAAGGGCACTGCTCTTAGAATCCCATAGGCTGTGTTTCATGCAGATTGACAAATGGTTTGGCATGACCATGCATCAAATAAGTGATACCGAAAAAGACGATGATTTACAAGCAGTTTTCACAGCGCAAAAACGATAACTCTTTGTATATATTTCCTGTGCATTATGATTCAGATTGGCCATAATCAAAGATACAATCCTTTTCTATAGATATATATATTTCGGTGCGCAATATTACATGCTGAAACCAGTTGGTTCACAAACAAAAACACTAGAAAACATAAGAATCAAACCATTTAAATTCTGATACATATATGTTTTTACCCTTACCGGACAATCCTACGACATAAGATACAGGTATCGACTAAAACTGAAACCTGCTGGGCCTTGTCTTGGTCATTCTGCTCTCGCTGTACGGCTCAGAGTTATCAATCCTTCTGTTGTTTCTGAATGCTGCACAGCCGACAACGTAGAAGATCACGAGGATGATAAGCATGATAATGTTGATAACTGATACTTTCCTCCAGCTATGACGGATGCTGGCAAGGACGCCGGCTTTGCAAGAGTCACACTGGTAGCACAATTGTTGCTGGTCGTTGCTCCATCGTGTGCAGTCTGGATCGCCAAGCATCATCGTACTGCTCTGGTCCCAGTACGTCTCATTTCGATACACAAAACCACATGATGTTGGAGGCTTGCAGCAGCCTGACTGCATACAACACGGAAAAATTTCAGAAATTAACAGTGAAGGTTTAATGAGAATCATATTTCCAAACCTGCAATACAAACAATGCTTCTAAAAAGACATTTCTGGCTCGAATTACCGATCTTGTAAATTTGAGTTATCTCGACAAGAAAGGATTAATTATGTAGACAACACTAGAGACAGCATGGAATTAGTGTTTCTGAAGGCCTACGTATCGAATACTTCTTAACATCGAACAACCGGTAATGAAATTATTACCAAAGATTTTTCCCACGAGTTACTGATAGTAAATTTGAGTCAACTCAAAAAGAAAGTAGTAATTATGAAGATTACACTAGAGACAGCAAAGAACAGCATGAAGTTAATGCTCCTGCAGGTAAGAAGATAATGAACCCATACTGAACTGAATTTTATGATTCAGAGAACATGGGGAGGAAAAAACAAGGCTTCAAGTGCTATCTCATAAGTGGTGGGGACTATAACTGGGGTACAAAGAAAGAGACTACATTCCTCAATCATTCAACAATGGTAGGCCTCATTCTGTTTCTTGGGAAAAAGATGGGTCTCAAGTGACCTTTTTTTCACCATACTAATCCTTTCAAGTTCAGGATGTTTTTATTCATACAAAACTAAGCCACACATTCATTAAAAATCTAAGCAAAATTAAAAGGAAAGCAGTAAGAACACATCTTTACTGACCTCAATTGGAGATAAATCGCGCTGAGAGAACATGTCTGATGATTCCTGAACGATCATACCAGTCGCCGGGTCTCGAACATACCGAGCCATCCCTTTGCAAACTTTGGCATCTCTAAGACAAGAACTAATCTTAGACCAATACTGAGGATCAGAAACTCTTTCTTTGAGCCATCCTGAGTAGTCACTGAGTTGATACTCCAGGAATTTTCTGCTAACAACGACCTCACCATGGCCTCGGTCAGTGACAGCAAAGGCGAAAACAATGAAACCGAGTAATGCTGCGACGACGAAGAACATGGCGAAGAGATAGAGCCACATGAGCCAGGTGAGTTTGTAGCATGCTCCTGCAAATCCCATGAGGGAAATGACCATGACTGTTACTCCAATGATGATGAGTGGCCATTGGAGGAATCTAAGACATTCAGTTGAGTTTGCTCTGCTGCTCAACCAGATTCCACCTCCCAGAATTGGGATTGAGATCAAGAAAGTCACAAAGTTCACTATCCCTATCAAACCATTGCTTCCTTTCAACATCTTCTCTAACTGTTAAACAAAATCAAAACTTTCAGGTTTTTTAAGTGACTCGAACAAAATCAATCTCTGATCCAAAGAAGAGAACTAAAAACAACTCAACTCAGCTAAAGATCTATTCAAAAGATGAACAGAGAAAGAAAAGCATATCCTAAAAAGAGAACAACTAAAGATGATCCCAGAGAATCAAAACAAACTCAACAAAGGCACCACCTTTGAGGTTTTTTCGTCATAAAAATCAAATTTTGAAGCAAAAGAAATGAAAAGAAAACTAAAAACAACAATATATTCACCTCAAACTCTTCCTTTTTTCCCTTCTTTTCTCTATCCAAAGTCTTCTTCAGTTACTACTACTAAATCTCAATGTGTGTGTACAATACTATATATATATATATATAATAAAAAAAATCAAAGCTTTCTTGCTAATGAATTAATATTACCTCACAATTAGCTTCTTTGAGAGGAAGTGTGGGGGCGCTACGCTAACTTTCGCCGAAGAGTTTGGGCGGTGGTGGGGAAGGCCATGGATGCTGACCAGCGTGGAATCAATGGCCAAGGTGACCTTCTCTTTTACATATACCCCCAAAGAAATCTCTAAAATTTCACTTAACACCCTTACCAAATTTTTTATTTTTATTTTTATTATTATTATTATTATTATTATTATTATTATTTTTTTTTTAAAAAACCATTCTTCCTATTTGTGCATATACACAATGGAGAAATTATATAAAAAAAAAAAAGGTGACTATCAAATGTGTGTGTGTGTGTATAACTTTCTATGTGAAGAAACCTTGAGCTAACCCAATGGTAATTATTTCATGGTTGTAAGTGAGAGGTCTCGAGTTTGAACCTCTCTATCTTATAATTCATATTTAGGGTCCCATGTGGGAGTTTTGTGTGAGGATTACCTCTCGTTCTCCCCTCTAGGGTTGCATGGCGGGAGGATTATTCTCAGGAGGCCATTTAAGTCACATGAACCCGCAGTGCGTGTTCAGTACCTATTTATCTTTTGTTTTTGTCACTATCGACTTAGTCAAAAATTTCTATCTAGAAATGTACTTTTGTATAATTATGGAGTTATTAAATATCTTTTGAAATCTGGCTGATTGAGTGACTATCATTACTTAAAAATTTTATATGTTTTTTACATAGTTTTTATCTTTGATAAATTTATTATTTTTTAATATAAAAATATTTAAATATTACTTGTAGTCCTGTAATATTCTAATTTTATTATCAATCTATAATTATTATATATTTATTTTGTAATAAAATAGATAAATCACATTTATATGCAAGTGAATTTATGTCAAGGATGTATATATATTTTTTAATTATATTACATGTGCTCTCTGCACGAGATTGGAAAACCAAACTCACAACTTTACCCTATCTGCCGGGCAATCACCATTTTTGTCTCCCTTATATTTATATTTATTTTATTTAATATATTTTAAATAATTAATTTTAAAATAAAAAATAAAAAGGGAAAAGGCTCGGCTGGAGTGGGACAAACTCACAGTAGTTTACATGAAGTTCCGTGTGGTCCGCTGAACTTGCTGCGATTCTAGTCAACTTACCGTAAGCTGATTGAAATACATGATTAAAAAAATAAAAAATAAATAAATAAATAATTTTCAATGACCAACCAGTCTTTTAAGGGAATAAAAGAACCTTTTCTTGCCAAGTGTACGCTAGTTAAATTGCTATAAAATTATGTAATCAGGGGGATTTTTAAGGGATTTGACACGTAACATATAGGGACAGGTATTAGGTATAGGTAATATATCAATGGAGAATGACTTTTTTTTTATTATTTTTAAAAAACATATAAGCCTAATGGAATCTCTGAATTTTACTAAATAATTCTTCACAAGCTTATGCTTTCCAATGTTGTCCTGAAAAGAGGGTTTATACACAAAATGTTGAGGGCCACAAGGTTTTTAATAAAGTTGACAAGCGCCTCTCATAAAAATTGTTTAAAAAAAAATTGATACAAAAATAAACAAATTATAATGGCTTAAATGATTTCATAAAATAAATTACTCGATTATGTAATTTTTTAAGAGTGGAACTATTATTACTCCCATAAAGAATCAACTGAACATTTGTGAGTTGGGCGCTCAAATTCGAGACTTTTCAACCATAAGGCACATGAGAACCGTTGAGCTATACTTCTGTTTTCGAATGACATAAATAATACATTGATGTATATATATATATATATATATATATGTGGACAATGCAAGTGTCAAAGGTGTACACACTGTCATGAATTGATCCTCCAGTTCATGGGTACTCACCCGGCAGAATTGAAGATTGAGGTGCAAACATACTTCCAAGCTTAGAACTTTTATTGCCACTGTTTTGTCTGGCGTATTTCAAAATCTGGGCAATGAAAATCTCTCTATAATTTTTTTTTTTTTAATAATGAGACTAGTATCACTAAATCAAAGACTTTTAAGTTGATAAAATAATTTTTGTTTGGCTTATTAAAATCTATTGTACATATCTATTTATTTGTGAAAATAAAAATCACTGAATGACTAATTTATTATGTTGATAACCCATCAAAAGAAACACAATGAATTATCAATTGGATACACTCTTCCTTATTTTAACTTCAAAAACCTTTTGTTTTATGTTTTTGTAAATATATGTGTGTATGAGTGTGATAACTAAAGAAGAGAAAACCCATTTTTGTCACATATTTAGAGAAAAAAAAAACGTTTGTTATTGTGATCTTAACAGAGTTTTAGGATAAACATTGAATTCTATGGTTCATATGGCTGCTTAAAAATAACAGGAAAAAGACAAGAGAAACAGATGACAAGTCTTAATCCAATAAAGCAAAAGTAAATTAGATTCTCTTTCATCCTGTCTTTAAAATCCTTTCTCAGCCTCATGATGCTTAATATTTATCTTTTGGGTGAGTCATGTTGTTTTGTATATTATTATTAGCTTAGCAATTAATTTTGTTTGCTTCTTTTCATTAGGTAATATTGTTCACATGAAAAATGATAAAATATGGTTCTCATATTCATGAAATAAGTAATACTTTCTAGTTGTATTGTTTAGATTAGAGGTATCAATGGATGATCCAACATGTTTTTTTTTTTATATATATATATTAATAGAAGTGGATAAATTGTTAAATATTAAACTGTATTGTAATAATAAAATTTTAAAATAAATACATTGATTAAATCATGTTAAATAAGTTCAATTAATCAAGATGAATTGTGTTGACAAATAATGAAAAGTGTTGATGCATCATGTTGAGCCGACCTCGTTGTAAACATGTTGGATTGGATCCAAATATGTTTGAAACAGACTGGTACCAAACCCATTTTTTTTTTAAATAAAAAAATTTAATGTAACAAACCCATTTCAAAAACCACTCCTTTTAAACTACTTACTTGATACTAACAATCATTTAATGTAAAATGTTTGTGTCTTGCTGAGAAAATGAAAATGAAAGCATGTGTTATAAAACTTGTATTTACGCTTCTAACATATGCCTCATCGAACACATGTAACTAATCCGTATTTGTTATTAATAATAATAATAATAATAAAAAAACCCTTACCTGAACCACCTAAACTTTTAGCATTTATACTTGGTATTTGGTAATCTCCAAATTAATTAAGTCTTTAAAGTTTAAAGTAACACAATGCCAAGTGCCAGGACAAAGATTTACAAGAAAAGGACAATACAAGTCCAATCTCTGTAACCCCACAACAGAACAATGTCAAACTAAGTCCTTAACAAATGCATGCCATGCAGATGATCAAAGAAAGAAAAAAAAAAAGTCGAACTTCAATTGTTATTATTACTTAGGTCCCTTCTTCCACAGCCCACCAATCTTCTTCAGCATAGTATTGTTCTTCTTCTTCGGTGAATCATCACTCAAATCATCGGAAAATGGTGAGCTCATCAACTTCCCGGCGATCGAGTTGTAATCAGTATCCAGTGAACCAGTCCTTTCCATTGGCCTTCCATTGTTTCCAGTTGTAAGCACAGCCGCAGCAGCCTCGGCCGCCTTTCTCCATTGGTCCGATTGCACCCTTAGCTTCCTCAGCTCGGTCTCCATTTCTGTGTTCACTGCCTGAGCTGCATCCAATTGCTCTGTCACCCTTGCAGCCCTCCGGCTACTCTTGTCCGCCTCCTCTGTGACGTACCCGAGCCTCAGCAGTGCATCTCTCTCTGCAGCCTTTGCAAGTTCCACCTCTGCGATCACCGCTTCGTAACTCTTCTGGCTCTCAACTTCTTTATTTCCCATCTCTTGTTTCAGCTTCTCATTCTCCTCCGAAATGCTTTGCAGTTCAGTCTCCTTGTCCATGAGGTTTGCCTTCATTTCCATTAGTTTGTTCTCTAACTCAGTCTCTGCTTCACTTGCTAGTGATTGTCGTTTTTCAGCCTCCAACTCTTTATTCACATCAAGTATGTTTTGAAGCTCAGTCTCTTTGTCAATGAGGCTTGTCTTCAGATTGAAAATCTCAGCCTTGGCATTCTTCAACTCTGATTCCAGAACAGCTTCTCTTTGTTCCAATTCATTCTTCAGCCGAGCCGCCATTTCATGAGCAGACTGGATCTGCATTGTGCTCTGAATCTGTTCCTCTTGACGCTTTATCTCAGCTGCTTCAAGATCAGATTTCAACTGTTCAACTTGCGTCGCCAAAGAGCTGTCATGATTGTTTGATGAAAGTTCATCGCCTTTTCCTTCATGATCGATGACTGATACATTGCGAGCAGCGAGCAGTTCCTCCTCTAATTTTCTCACCGTTTCTTCTAGTAAACTTACTCGAGCTCTGGATTCATTCAACTCAGAGACAGTGGCATCGAGTGACTCGGAGAATTTCAAACTATCTGAACGGAGAGTGTCCGCCATGCTCTTAGCCGCTTCAAGTTGCTCCTGAGTCTCACTAACCATAGCTCGAGCATTCGCCTCTGCCTTCTGGCTATCTCCAAGCTGAAATTTTAAATTCTCAATGGTAGACATAGTTTCAGCCAACTCTTGCTTCAAGTCCTGAAGCTCAGAACTAGCTAATTGAGACTGTTCAGCTTGGGCAGCCTCAGACTTAACTACCTTCTCAAGCTGCACCTTCAACCTCTGCATCTCACTCATGGCAGAGCCCAAAGCAGCAGAGTCCATAGAATGCTGTTTCTGGATAGCTTCAAGCTCCGACTGCCACGCACGGTCACGATCTTGTGATATCCTACGCAATTCTTGAAGCCGGTCCTCTTCTGCTGCAGAAAACTCCACAAGCTGAAGCTGCGACTCTTCAAGCTTAGCAGACATTGCCGCAAGTTGTGTCTTCGCCTCTTCAGCCTCCTGCTGAGCTTTCTTCTTCCATGCTTCCGATGAGTTGAGTTGATCTTTCGCCTTTTTCAGGTCCTCTTGCACCTGATTGAGCTGAACCTCCAACTCCTTCATCCGGCTCGGTCTCTTCTTCTGGCCAGTAAAGTAAAACAAGACTATAAAACTACCGGAAACAACAAAATATAAATCAGACAGTAACAACAAAGGTTTTATATTGACAATGGTGAATTAAAATTATTGATTGTCAACACCAGCAAATGCACAAAGAAAAGAACCTTTACTGCAATCACAAGTAACATTAATAACCATGTATTAATATGCAAATGCATCATACTGAGAAAGACTAGGAATCACCAGCTACCTTGTTTTTGCTTGCCAAGTTAACATCATGTTAATCTATCACACAACTACCTAGTTTTGCTTGCCAAGTTAGCATCATATTGATCCCTTACACAGCAACCTTGTTTTTGCTTGCTAAGTTAGCATCATGTCATGTTACTCCATCACACCTTATCATTCAACTTGTCAATTTGGGTGGAAGGTAAGGTTAAATTCCAACTATATAAGTATTTCTGAAGTTATATATATATACTTTGAGGTGTGAATCAAATGGTGAGATATTAACAATAACTATTTCAGGATGAAAAGAATATATTGAAGTTATTGAAAGGAAATAATAGCTGTAAAAAATAATTTACCAAGATTGAAGAGACTCTTTGTTATGTATATTTTCGCTTTTTTTTTTCATTTAAAGCAAATTCTTTTTCATATAAAACAATTTTGCTAAAAATAAAAATAAAACCATGTCTGTTAAGGGCCTGATTGTTTTGGAAATATTTTTAGGATTTTCATTTTCTGATTTTGTTTTGCAAACCTTTTAGAAAAATGCCATTGTTTCAATTTTTTTAGAAAACAAATTTTACAAATAAAAGTATTTGATAGGGTTGATATTTACATAAGTATAGAATTTTTTTTATGTAGGTAGATGGGTAATTATATTTTTTTAAATATACTTAAACAAATTCCTCATATTAAAATCGAATTAAAAAAAATAACAAAGCCTTTTTCAATAAAAATACTCTAAACAAAAGACGAGATTAGTTTAGTAATAACTATAGCCAACACAAATATAGAATTTAAACATATGATAAGTTTTATAAAAAAAATCTATCAATTTTAAAATAATGAATACTAATGTATGCTTCAAACCCCATCCACCTTTAAATTCAATATTTTTTAAAAACGAGAATATTTTAAAAAAATAGATAAATCACTAACTTATTAAAACTAAAACAAGAAGTACAACTGAGAAAAACAGAGAAAAAAACAGCGAAAACAGGGAATATATTTTAGAAAACCAATTTTAAGCATTCTCTCAAAAATGAAAAATGTTAAATGTTTTTAGTAACAGTTTTCAATAATGGGCCCACAAACATGTTATAAAGAAGTTCATTTTCCATGAAAAGACAAAAAAAAAAAAAACCAGGCTAAGGCTTCAACATGATTAATTACATCATATATTGATTAGAATCTATGTTTAAATATTCTCTAAAGTTACAATAATATAAAATAAACAAAAAAACATATCACATATATCCCTTACTAATACTACTTTAAATAAAGATACATGAGTAAATATCAATAGTTTTAAATATAATAGCACTGAATAAAAACGCATTGGATTAAGTATATTATAACAAATCTATTTTATATTTTTTTTTGACAAAGATAACATAGGCCTCCCATGAAGGAATATCACTGGACAAGCAATTACGAAGATGCATAAATTATGGTAGTTTAATGACTTCTTAGAATTTAATCTGCCTGCAATGCAATCCTGGAAAAAAACAATGCATAATTCCCTCAGAGGACCCATTGTGCATATGCGAGTTGAGGGGCTCAAACCCGAGACCCCTCTAACTGCAGGCTACGCTCCGCCCCGTTCTCTCAAACACAATTTTTTGTGCGAGAAACAATTCAATAAAATAGAAAAATGAGTTTTTTATAAGAAAGTTTTCAAAACAAACAGGGCTAAAATACAACTTACTGTGACTGTGAAAGCAACAACATGGCAAACCACAGTAATAAGTGTAGAAAGAATTACCACATACCTCAGTAGCAGGGCTTCTTGGTGAACGCCGTTGGACAACTTTGGGACTATGGTCAGTTGATATCCTTGATGGTGTATGTGTGGCCGGAGAGTCAGATTCAGATCCATTTGTTTTAGTCCCACGAGTTGATTTAGGGGTTGCTGGAGATGACCTCTGGAGACCTTCTGAAGACCGTGTCCTACTTCAAAAGGAAATATAAAAACAAAAATAAGCGAACTTGAACATACACAAGAATATGGGTGTAATCGATCAAGTTCGAGTCGAGCAGCAAGCTACTCGAGCTCGAGCTCGTGCTCGTTTGAAAACTCAGTGCTCGATACTCGGCTCAAACTCGGTCGAGGTTTATTTTTGTAGCTCGAGCTCAACTCGATACTATATAAATCAAGCTACTCAAGTTCGTTCGATTAAATTTGATAAAGACTAATAAACTCGATTTGATCATTAATAATTTTATATTCGAACTCGAATTTGAGCTCGAGAACAATTATATACATAAAACAAACTAATATATAATATATATACACACAAATACAATTACTCGATTAAGCTCATGAGCACTTGGGTAATGTATTAAGATGCTCAAACTCGGCTCGCTCGACTACTCGAGTTACTCAAGCTCGAGCTCGACTCAACCCTAAGCGAATTAAGTTCAAGCATTCTCCAAAACGAACTCGAGTAGCTTGCGAGTAGTAGCTACGCTAGTAGCACATTACATCCCTACACAAGAACAGCATTTTGGTAGTTTGTTTGTTTAAATTTACTCAGTGAGGATCTAGTCATTGCATAATTGTAAACATGTGATCCAGTGAATGGAATCATCAGCAACCAACAAAAGGAGATTTTGTTTTTATTCTTTCTCCACTGATTGAATCCAGTGACAACTCAATATTATCAAAAACAAAAGGCTCTGCAGTAATTTTTAAGGACCAAATTTTTCAGGTTGAGCAAAGAAACAGAAATAGTTAAGAAGAAACATAAAAATGAAGAGGAATCCATCCAGGACAGAAGATAGAGATCCATGACTTCATCTCAAATGCAGACTATAGTGAATGATAAAAATAAAATAAAATAAAATAAATATCAAGGTACAAAAGTGTCTGGGTCACATAAGTTAAGCAACACAGATAAGCACAAGAGTTAAAATCTACTGACAGTGTGTTGAAAAACAAGAGGAAACACCTTGGCCCCATTTATCTCATTTAATGCAACAAGCACCTCAGAGATTCCAATCACCACCAAAATATAGGATAAATACAAGTAAAACTGCAAAGAAACTAACAACCAAGTGAAAGACTGACCTGGTCTTGGATGTTTGTGTTTCTTTTTTTGATGAATTGGATGTCTGCATTTCAATTCACTTTTTTTTTCTACAAGATCATAGAGAGAAAAACTGCATACAAGAAGAGGAAAACAATGAAAGACAGATAAAAAGTATTCAAACCAAAAGCCATTTCAGTAAAAAGGAAAGATTTGAAGTCTGAATGGTGATTTGACAATCCATTACCATTAGCTTTTTTTTTTTACAGGGTTTGGATTAAAACTTAAAAAGCCTCTGAGAATCTTTAGAAAAAAGTGACAAGTTCATTAAAATGGAAAGGTGTTGAATTACTCTTTCACAGGATTTGGTATAGTGGGAAACAAAGGTGCAATTGAAAGATTAATACTGTCTAGCACTAGCATTGCAACAACTAAAATTAAACAACAAGAAAAGAATCCATAGAGATAAAAATGATTGCAGAAAAAAAGAATGGTTTTCTCTCTCATCACAAGATGGGTGCAGTCCTCCTTGCTGAGAGACTAATGGTTATCCATATATGAGTGAAATGACTATACTGACCTCAAGAAGAGAAGTAGCCATTATGAACAAAAGAAGAGATTTATAGAAGGAAAAGGGATGAGATTGTCAATGAACAAGTAAGTCAAACAAGAAGGTACATGACAGCGGCGCGGCCTCTGAGAAAGCGCTCCACCGTAGCCGAGAAATGAGGGAATACAGGATTATTTAATGAGGAGCTGAAATAATAAATAAAAAAATGTTTTTTTTTTTTTTGGAAATTGTAGTAACAATGGCCTGAAGAACTTGAGAGGTAAAGCATTTACAGCTGAAGGTTCATAACAAGCAGGGAAATTTTTTGGAGAAGAAAGGGCTGAAATGTGAGAAAATCCTTCGGAGGGAAACCAAATGGACAAAAAAAAAAAGAGAAAAAAACAATGTAGACAAATATAAGTAGGAGAAAAAACAGGGGATGTTCTGCTTGCTATTTCAAAAAGAGTGAAGTTAATTGATCACAAAAAAAGAAGAAAAACTTTGAAAATCCTTAAAAGAAAAGTAGATAACAGTATTTTTTTTTTATTTGAACAAAAAAAAAACTAGAGATGACACCAAACTTAACAACAGCTTTGGCACATAAAATCCTTGAAAAGACTGAAGAAAAGAGAGATTTCAGAAGATGAGAAGCCAACATTGTGACTAGTAACAAAGAAACCCAAGTTAATAAAAAAGGAAAACAAGAAAAGAAACCAACCGAACTTTTCAACAGTTCACTGGCTCCGGTTTTCATCTCCTTGGAGCAAAAAAGGTGCCATTTTTACTAATGTACTTAAGAGAAGAAGAAAAAAGAGAATTAAGTACCAATGCTTCTCTGCGTCCAATGGCGTTCCGGACTCGCCTTCTGCTCCTTTACCTGAACCGAGAGAGAAAGAGAAAGAGAGAGAGAAAGAGAGAGAGAGAGAGAGAGAGAGCAGGGGAAGTTGTGGGGGTAGTGGGTGGGGAAAAGCAAGGTAAAATTAGATTGCAGTGTCACACTACGTCCGAATATAAACACCAAAAATGAGACTTTTATGTTAATAAATGCTACTTTATATATGTAACTTTTTGAAGAGAATATAGACCATTTTAGAAGATATAATTTAAGCATGCTAGAATCCAACTTGTAATTGTGCAATAATAAACTAAAAAAAAATCCACTTCCTCTAAAAAAAAATTAACAATCAAGTATAATTCTTTTGATGAACAACAGTTCTTTGAGGGACCAGTAAACTTATTAAAATATCAAGAAGTGGGTGGCCACATAAAGAGAGAGGAGGTTTCTTGATTTGCAATGAAAGCAATACTTCATTCCTCATGATTCTATTTAGGTCCTCAAACAACAAGAGAAGTGAAACTACTTCAATCCACATTCAAAATTTTATTGGATTTCATAAGAAGAAAGAAAAGAAAATAAAAAAGTTTTTTATGATAATGTAAAACTATGTTTTGAATGGTCATTTCTGTCAGGAAAATTGCTGTCTGACACATTTCTGTCCATCTTCATGTGCAAGAATATGATTTTGTGATGTTATGTTTGTATATAAGCAAAAAAAAACTTGGAACAATGTCAGGTTAGAAAATAAACAATACAAGAAATTACCTCTTGCTTGCTCTGAATTTTCCTGTCCAAGAAGTTCGAATGATGAATTATTACTGAAACTCTATTTCTGGCACTTCACAACTCTACAGCTGACAGCAAAAGCTTGAATGAAGTAGTAATAAGGTCTCCAAGTAAAAGTTGCCTGCTTGACATATATATTACAACTTATAACTAAAATGCAAAGATAAACTGCCAAAATAATGATAAGAGACAATCTTGTAATCAAAGAATTGCTTTTAAGAATAAAATAATAAGTACACATCAAGCATACAAGAGTTGTATTCAATCAGAAAGATAAAGCATCATAAAAAGCAAGCTATAATAAATAGAGCAATCTTAATAGAGTTGATGTTCCTTAACTAATCTATATGTCCAAATAAGTTGTTGTAATTAAGGCAGACTCTAAAATTGGTATGCATATAGTTGGGTTCCAAACTGAGAATTCATTACAATATTCCACATGCACTAAGTCATGGAAGAGATTATATAGGTTGAGTAGCTACTTTCCTAGGTGTTAAGCTTGTATTCCACTAAATTAAGAAGTACAAAGTCAGTTGGTATGAAGTGAGCACCATAAATACCTTTCATAATGGCATGTAATTAGCACTCTCTATAACTTGGCCCACTGTCTGAATCTTCTGATAATCCAGCATTAACATCTTTCACTTTCACCATCACTCTCAACATTTAAAATTGCATGTTTATTCACCATACATATCAAAAGTTTGCTGCCAATGCATTGTTAGCATAAAATTTACAATATGAAGCATTCCTCTTACCTGTCACACCTAGTGAAAATTCATAACCAATATTGGAGATATATCAGTAAAATCCATGCAGAGTACTAAGCAATGATATGCTTTTCCTCTGCATTTCTTGACAATTTTTTTTATTTCTTTCAAAAAGAACAAACCCCATATTTTAATAATATGATACAGGAGTTACAAGGAAAAAACAGAGTGGCAAGACAGACAACAACAAAAATACACAAAGAAAAGATACTAGGTGCGGAGACAATAACACATAAAAACTAGGAGCTGTGCAGAAACAATGGGTTAAATGCAGTGTCTACTGGGACCAATATTTCACATTTTTACTGTGTCTAGTGTAGATGAATTTAGTGCAGAGAGGACTAGCAATGTTGGCCTACCAAACAATCACCAGCAGAAGTAATTATGTTATGATCATCAGAAGAAGACATGACTTGTCCTGAAACAAGTTATAATCATGTTGGAAGTTTCTTATTTTTGGTCACATAATTCCAAAATACCCTTTGTCATCAGAACATGAGCTAATAAGGTCACTCAGTATGCTTGAACTGAGAGGATGGATATAACCATTATAAGCAGTTAACCTCTCATAGGCATCAACTAACTTAACCAAGACGTGCTAAGAAAGTACAATGTAAATGAGTGTATAATTAGTTTGTGGCGGTAATATATTTTTTATCTTCAAAGCAACTTCTCATGAATAAAGTTCTTGGGATCAAATAATAGGTGCATCTCTGATGTGAATGCCACAAAATCCAATGCTTCACAAATTATTTATTTTCAGATAGATGAGCAACAAGAACAATTAATGACATGCCAACATCCAAAAGAACACAGAATGACATTGCCTGCCTTTGTAACACTCAAAGACAAAAACAGCTACCACATAAATTCTATGCTAACCTGAAATTCATTTGCTTCAGAATTGGACAGGTTGCATGCATAAAAAACTATTGCATCAAAACAACAAAATAGAAAAATGACAAGATACAGCCAATATCACCCGAATGTTATGGTTCTAAATGATTCATACTAAAGCAGAAAGGTATTTTAAAAAACTTGACCTTATATTCAGTGAATTTAACAACTTCCTATCATTCAGAAAATCTGAAAACAATCCGAATCAAAAGCCATCCCACGCACCAAATTCAATTACCGGTTTGCATATGCCACAAACAAAATCTAAGACTTGCACTGCATGCCCAAGTACCAAACTGTCTTCTTTAGAAAATTTCTGAATCCTTAGCTAAAGTAGCAGATTGTTCTTTGTGATGGACTTATAGATGCAGAAATAGTTATCAATCAAATATGTACATTTGCTAATGCAAAAGACAAGTCTATAAAATTAAAAAGAGCAGCCCAATTTTACAATTGTTTCTATATCTCTCCATCCATCCTTTGTCATTTTTGCTGTCACATATCAATGAAGGTGCTCAAGTTCTTAGTTAAATTTGGCACTTACTATGAAAGATACATCCCTTTTGTTGTTTATTTTATTTTTTTCATTTTTGTTTTTGCTTTCTGGAGTTTGTATTCTTGTTATATTATTATTTAGTTTCCATTTGATTGAGTTTTTTCATTTCTCAAGTTGCCATTTTTGTATCTAGATATAGCGATGAAACATGTTATACCTTTTAGGGAAATTTCCATCTCTCTCTGTGGTGGTTAATAAGGAAGCTTTGTTAGCATCCAAAATTTTAATTAGTTAGAGGCTAAATTTTGGAAAAGTGATTTAGGTTTACTGTCATTAGATGGGATGTGCTTCGTAAACTACCTATGTATCTTGTCATTCGTATTGTCAAAGATCCATGTTTCATGTGAAAGACCGTTCGATGGGATCGGAGATCATATGTAAGTATGTTCCCCTGTACACAGGGACGAAACCAGGACTTGGTAGAGGGGGGCTGAAGCCTAAAGGCAAAACAAAAAAATAAAAAGTAAAAAAATAATCTAACAAAATAATTATTTTAAATGAAGAATAATGTGCTAATATAACCAAAATTTGAATACACATATTAAAAAAAATATAAAGTATAATTTAAAATTTTGTTATTACCGATAGAAAATATATGAGATTTTCAATAATTCAACTAATAAGAATACATCTCAAGTTCTATTTTTTTTTTAAAATATGGTAAAATTGATCCTCCTCACTACAAACAACCAAACTATTGTTTATAAAAAAACTTTTGTTGTTTCACTCTAGCATATATGTTACATTATAACATATATGTATATATGTTAGGCCTCATGATCAATTCAAATTTTTTTTAAATTACTAAAATTTGTATATAAGATTTATTTTATTAAAATTTTGAAATAATAGTAATTTTTAAATTTAAAAATAAAATGTGAAAAAAATGCAAAATTTGTATATAAGGTTTATTTTATTAAAATTTTGAAATAATAGTAATTATTAAATTTAAAAATAAAATGTGAAAAAAATGCAAAATTTGTATATAAGATTTATCTTATTAAAATTTTGAAATAATAGTAATTTTTAAATTAAAAAAATAAAATGTGAAAAAAATGCACACCCACTTAAGCACACCCACACTCCACACTTTTATGTGTCAAAATATTGTATTTTACATGAAATTAAGTATAGAAAAATTGAAAATCACCAAAATCTTATATTGTTTAAAAAGTATTTTCTCCGACGCCGAGAGGGGGCTTGAGCCCCTGCTAACCCCCCTTGGTTTCGCCCCTGCTTATACAGAAAAAAGTGCAAACATCTTATGATTAAGTGTTAGAGCTGAAGCTCTATGATTGGTATTATTTGACACTTGTAAAAGATGATGTGGTAAAAAACGATGATGTGAAGAACAAGATAACATAGCAAGGTGACAAGGCACATGATGATATGACAAAAGCATGCGGAGATATGAAGCCTAGAAATCTATCTTTGGAAAGTTTATGTTTGGCAAGAAGCATCAAGGTGAAAGGATCTTTCTTGAACAAGCCATGAGGAGTATATCTAAAGTTATGATTTAATCTATCTTTGATAAGGTCCAAGATGATAAAATTTATCTTTCGTAACTCTACTTCTCATGAGAGATTTTTTACTTTGAGGCTAAAATTTGGAGATCTTTACTTTGGTGTTAAGTTTAATTCCAGGAACAAACTAAGAAAGGCAACATCAATCTATGAAGATTCTCAAGACCATAATTAGCAATTCAACTTGTAGAAAAGATCCAAAGCTATTTATGGGTGAAGCTGCTTAAAGACACAAGACTATTAATTGATGAAGCTATTTGGAGACTCAAGTTATTCAAGGGTTATTCTAAAGAAGGGGTACAAGCTATATTTGGCAAATGCATATATTTGAAAAATATTGAAAACCAAACTTGGATGAACGAAAATCAAGTTTGAAAGATTGTTGAAGACAAAACTTGGATGAATAGAGATCAAGTTTGGAAAAAGAATTTGAAGATCTTTGAAGACCATCTTAGGTGAGATAGATTCGCGCTTAAGTGGGTGCTACCCTCGGGAGATGAACTTACTGATTAGGGATGGTCATAGGGTGGCGAATCCCTGATCCTCGCAGGGACCCGACCCGACGGGGACAGGATTTCCCGAATCCCTCCCATGTGGGGGCGGGAACGGGGGCCAATTTGTTCCCGTTTCCTAAACGGGGACAGGGGTTGTCCGGTGAATGCCCTCTCCGCCCCGTGGGATCCCCGACCCGATTAAATATATGTGTGTATGTGTGTGTGTGTGTGTGTGTGTGTGTGTGTCTAGGTTTATTGACTGCATTTGAAATTCTAAAATCTTAGTGCATTTGTTAAGTCATTGTTTTTTATTGTAATGGTGTACTGCCTACTTGTATGAATTCTAAATTTTATGTTTTGCTTTATATTGATAACCATTTGGAGATAAGTTTTTTTATATGTTGGTTTGACGGGTTTGTTGAGCTCTATATTAAGTAGTTTGATGTTATCATATTTTTCTGTATATATTTATGTAGAGTAGTTTTCTTGTTCGAAAATATAACAATATGTTTGCAAATATAGAATCCCCGAGGGGACCCCGCGGTGATGGGGATGGGGAAATAAATTCCCCCGTCAGAGAATCAGGAATGGGGAATCCCCGTCCCTGCCCGTTACCACCCATACTGCTGATATGATGTTAGGAGGCAAGATGATTGCTGGCAAAGAAGGCTTAGGAGGAGTTGTCTGCATCGACTTGGACTAGCACAATCAGGAGAACTGGGGGCGTCGTAAGATCGTGTTGGTGGGACCGTGTTGCAAGCTCGGTTACAACAGGAGTTGCGATGTCTAACTTTGGAGGTGTCTAAATTAGGAAGTCACGGAGATTCTCAAAGAGGAGGCGCTATATTTCGGATATGGGAACATCTATATAAGAGACCCCTGCTCTAAGATTTAGGATGTGCTATGAGTGAAGGATGTCCTACCCTTATAAGCTGATCGTGGCTTCCTAACATACCCCTCCCTTCTCCTAGCGTTGTCCTCCCATTTGGGGATCCATGGATAAATGTGGATGCCATACCCACATAGTTAACAAATAAAAAAAGAAGAAGAAAATATACGTCTAAATTTAGAGTTAGCATATGAGTAGAGAGAAACCAAGAGGAAGAGTGAAAGAAAATAAATGTTAAGGCTTGAGACTAGACTATAAAACGGTACCAAATTTGGTCCAAATTCTCAATGCTAAATTTTTTCCTAATTTATCAGGTTTCATTTTCATCTTGATCTCTTCCTAATGTCAGTTGTTATCCATTCTTGTGTTGATGATGTATGTGTCGTTGATATTAACTCATTGATGTGTTGATGCCTTTATGGTTATGAATCTCTAGTTGTATTAGAGAGAACCCTTTGAAGCCTTTTATTGACATATTAGAAAGAGTTTAAGTGACCCTAAAATCTCATAGTTTTTCACCTCTCAATATGAGATATGAGAGGTTTTCCACCCTAAATCAACTCTTGCAATTATGTCCTAGATTGAATTTTGATAGTATTTGGGTAAGATCTTGTTTAGTACACAATGAGAGGAAGTCGGACTTAATTGCAAGTCCTGAGAGTACACTAGTAGACACACCAAATTAAACGCATGTCCTCAAAAGACTGACAGACAAAAATACATATAAGGACTAAGGTCAAATTTTGCAAACAAATTCATCACTAGCTTTTTGAAGGTTTTTACATTAATAATATTGATTACGTGATATTATGTTCAATTTCTTTGAGTTTCATGAGAAAGCTTCAAATATGATAAAATATCCCGTTAATGATTTCCTAGTTATTGGACAGCTCACCAAATTTGAATCAAAATAGTCTGTCAGTCTCAAATTTAAATTGTCACTGGATAATAGAAACCTTTGCGTTGTTCCATGAAAAAAGGATTAGGTTTTGGTTTTGACATGCCACACATCAACAAAATGTCCAAGACATTTTTTTAAGTATTTAGACCATGGTGAAACTTCTGATCTACACCAACAAACATACTTGTCAATCAAATATGTACATTTTTTACTGTAAAAAAAATACAAGTTTATAAAATTTAAAAGGAGAGCTTAATTTTTATAATTAATTGTTTCAATATCTCTCAATCATATCATAGAAAAGTGTGATTTCTTTATGCAAGCATGCATAATTCGGTAAATAATCTCTTCTTATCACAACTCACAAGGTAACAAGCAATGAATGATAAGAATTTCTGAAATTATCCTGAAAAAAAAAAAATAACGAAAGTTCAATACAAGAAATAATAATGGACCCTAGAAAGAGATGAAGGAATTCAACCTAAAAGACACCAATGTTGTGTGATCTGAGATCTAATGATGGATATAAGCCGAGAAAACCATATATATAGGGGAAAAATCTCCGAGGATGAAGAGAAAAAAACTATACAGGGACACTCTGTTGTTATTTTCAAAATTATTCATATATTGTTATCATAGATTGCTACAACTCCTAACTATAAGGAGACTAGGCAACGACGGAAAAATGTAGACCATCAATTAGGCATTATTTAGGCATAAGTGATATTGGAGACACTACAACTATCTATAGTGATGTTGGCCCTTTCTCTTTTATGGGGGCCTTTCACTTGCTTGAATTTTTTTATTTAAAATTTGACTTATTTTTTAGTATTTACTAAAACCACATCATGTTAGATATAATTCTTTAAATATTTCCTCTATTTTTTTAAAAATTTATCTTTTTAGTCTCACTACTATATTTAAATGAACCATGTCAATCCCCCTTTTTGAATATTTGGGTTAGGGTTTAGGGTTTAAGAGAACTGATATGACTAAATTAAAATTATAAAGAGACAACAAAAATTTCACTTTCAAAGTAAAATAACTAAAAGAGTAAGTTTGAAAAATTAGAGAGATTGTTTAGGAAATTATACCATCATGTTATTTATTACAAATCATTAAAAAGAACATATTTTCTTAAAAGATCTTAAAACATATTTCCTGTTTGGAATAATTAATAAATCGATGAGAGTGATTGTTACACGAGAATTTTTAAGGCAAATGGTTAGCGGTGACATTGGCATGTTGTTATTTATAGTTTCTAAGTTGTGGGGATAATAAATTTAATAAGCATGTTCTAATAAAAGACCAACTAAGAGAGGGTCATGGTTATTAAATACTCCGAGTGGGGGCTGAATTGCCCCATCATTCATCAAAGTATTAATATAACTATAAAAAGAGTGCATATTGATTTTAAATATTTCTTGGGTTTGACTTATCATGACATTAGTTCTAATTAGGTTTTATTTATTTATTTATTTATTTATTTATTTATATTATCAAGAGCATAATTGGATATGCATGAAAAACTTCCAGGAGATAAATAATAGGTTTAAATAGAAATATTATAAATCAATAAATGATTATTTGATTTATTAAGATAGAGTTCTATTTATAAAATATTTATGTCATGTTAAAAAAACTGATTTGAATCTCAACTTATGCAAGACCAGTATTGTAGAACTTATGTTCGCGCTCCTCATATGTGTTCACTTATATTATTTAATTTATTCAGATATGAAAAAATTGTATCAAAAAAAATTTGTATCAAAATGCAGAAATATTTTAAAATATTTAAGCTATATATATCCAAATAGTGCACGTCTATATCAATTTAAATAAGTAATTTTAAATTAAAATTTTTAAATTTACCCATTTATATAAGTAGTTTACAATTTGCGGCTCCAAGAAAATCGGTGAGTGAAAGGTAATTAAAAAAAAAACTTAATTTTTATGAGGACAGGGGTATATATAAATTTGGGTTTTTTTGGGTTATATATATATACATATAAACACATAACATAACAGGTTGCTTGGATATAAACTGTCTTTTTATTTATAATACAAAATAAAGAACAAAAATTACACATTATATAAATTAAATATAAAATTATCAATATTCATAATAACCAATAATTTTTTTCCTCACTATCAATTAAATTTAAAATCCAATGAAATTCAAATAAATAATATTATCCGTACACAATAGTCACCGAAAGACAATATAATTGGAGATAAAATATTTAAGATTAAAAAAAGAACTATATTATTCTAGATATTTATTAACATTAAAATTTTTAAAAATAACTATTAAAAATATTTATTTAAATAATTATACAATAAACATAAAAACCCAAAACAATTATATATATATATATATATATTAAAAAAATCCAACAAATCCAATCACTTATTTTCAAAACATAAAAAAATAATAGAAAAAAAAATTGGTGGTCAGGATTAAGTTGAGATTAACCGAATTCACCGGAACTAAAAAAAAAAAGCGGGTTGAAGGAAATCCCCAAAACACCCTTGAAAAATTAATTATAAAAGATGAAAAAAAGGGTGAATAAATAAAAAGGAACGGGTGTGCGTAGGTTGGAAGAACGGACGGTGACGATAGAGAAGCGCTTCCATCGCAGTCGTCTCCTTCGCTCGTCTCTTCTCCAGCGTTTGATCTCCTTCGCTCGTCCCAAAATAAACCAACATCTCATCGCGCCATTTCCCAAACGGTAACCAAAACACCCACCTTTTTTTTTTCTCTCTCTCTCTCTTTCTCTCTCGCGAGATCTAGGGTTTCCATCGATCGATTGATGGTGATATCGAGCTTGGAAGCAGGGATCGGTGATGGCGGAAGCGCCGGGAAGCCCGGGTGGAAGCGGAGGAGATGGGAGTCCGAAGTCGGGGGTGCGGGAGCAGGATCGGTATCTCCCGATTGCGAATATTAGTCGGATTATGAAGAAGGCTTTGCCTGCTAATGGGAAGATCGCGAAGGATGCGAAGGAGACGGTGCAGGAGTGTGTATCTGAGTTTATTAGCTTCATCACTTCTGAGTGAGTTTTGAGTTTTTTTTGGGGTTTGGTTTTGTGATTTGGGTGTTTTGGGTTTGTGATTTTGGGTTGGTTGTTTAGGGCGAGTGATAAGTGTCAGAAGGAGAAGAGGAAGACGATTAATGGCGATGATTTGCTCTGGGCGATGGCGACGTTGGGATTTGAAGATTATATTGAGCCGTTGAAGCTTTATCTTCAGAAGTATAGGGAGGTAGTGGTTTGATGGCCTTTGTTTGATTTCTTGTTTTTGCTATGATTTTGATGGGGTTGAGCTCATGGTTTTTTTCTTTCTTTTGATGCGTTTTCGATTGGTTTGGATGATGGATGTGATGGCGCAGATGGAGGTAATGAATATTCCTATAAGCAATTTATTTTTTTGTTCTCTTCCTTTTGGACTTGTTATTTTGGTATATTTAAAGGTTAATCTCGTTGCGATTCCATCGGTTGAGCACACCATACAAAAAATTCAAAATGTCAATTGATATGTACTTTTTTTTTTAACCAATTATATTATAAATTTGGTGTGTTTGTTAACCTGATAGAACTAGTGGAATGATTAAGACTTGAGCTGCATAAATTAAAGGTGTCCTATTTCTATCTGATCTTATTCTGGTTGAAACATAAGGGTTTGTTTGAGAACTAGACGGATAACGTAGTGTTTTTAATTGTGATCAAAAGGAAATTATGTCTAAGAGTAGTATATTACATGGCTGGATTTGAATTTAGATCTTTATAACGTGGAATTACTGTTTTCAGGCATCCATATGTATTAATTATCACATATAATAGCCAAGGTTGACCAGAATAAGTATCCATATTTTTACCAAACCATTTTGGATGTTTCGGTTAGCAAGTGGCAACTGCTGGCACACCCTTTTATACATGTTGTATCCCCAATCCTAACAATGCCCTAAGGAGTACTCCATTAACCCCTATTTGGTTAATGCTTTGTCGTTTTCTTTAGCACGTGGACAACTTGGCAATGGCTGATGTAATTGCTAGAAACTCAATTAATGGCTTAATCTGCCATGATATGAATATCCAGATTTAGAATATCAAACTATGCGAGACATGACATATTTATTATTCACTCTGACTTAGATGCACCTATTCAAAATTTAAGTAGAGCACGACAAACATTTAGTCATGATGAAATATGAGCAAATCAAGTCCAGTAACATATTTCTTGCTCATGAATACATGATTGGTGCTTTTGATAGGGTGATAGTAAAGCAACTGCCAAAGGTAGTGATGGTTCTGTCAGGAAAGAGGCAGGGTTGCTCCACGGTGGAACTCAACCTGGTTCAAGTTCTCAAGGGGTACATTTTATATATATATATATATATATATGCATATTTCACTTGTGTGTCAGTAGGGATATGAACTCATTGCAAGAAGCTGACTTAAATAAACTTTACAGATGGCTCAGCATGTGTCTTTCACACAGGGCATGAACTATATGCACCCCCAGGTAGTTTCTACTCATTTTTTGGCGCTTATTTGTGTGATGTATATCAGAGCTTACCCTTGCAATTTTTTAAGACAACCTTTTCTTTCTAGACGTTTTTTTTAGCTATGATTAATAAGCTATTTATCGCGTATGGTATTATTGCTATGAGATTTCTAATCTTGTTCATTTCAAACCTACTTTGAAAATTGGTGTACAGTAGTAAAGGGGAGTATGCTTCCCATGTTTTTCTGGCATTACTGATACTAGTAGTCAGAGAAAATGCAAGATTAGTCCATTTTTGTCAAAATGCTGCTTTGACCTGTAATTGAATTTTTAATGTGCTGTCTGTCTTACCAGCAGCTAAATTTTATGCCCTTCACTTAATTCATCAGAAAACAGCTGCAAATCTGTATTCTTCGCTTTAGATACTTATACTCCATTTGCATCTAATGTTATAGGCTGACCTGAGTCTCATCCATCCATCCTTTGTATTTTTGTGTCACATACCAATGAAGGTCCTCAAGTTCTTAGTTAAATTTGGCACTTACTCTGAAAGATAAATCCCTTTTGTTGTTTATTTATTTTTAAATTTTTGTTTGGTTTTCTGGAGTTTGTTCTCTTCTTATATTATTTAGTTGCCATTTCATTGAGTTTTTTCATTTCTCGAGTTTGTTCCTGACTACTCACATTCCACGGTAACTTCATTTTTTTTAGCATGCAATGTTATGCATCATTCATTACATTGCCCTTTTTTGCCTGATACTGTAAGCTATTCAAAGTTGCCATTTTTGTGTCTAGATATAGTGATGAAACATGTTATACCTTTTAGAGAATTTTTTAACTATCTTAGGTGTTTACGAAGGAAATTTTGCTAGCATTCAAAATTTTAATTACTTATAGGCTACATTTTGACGTGTGATTTAGATTTATTGTCATTAGATGGGCCAGTACTTAGTAAACTACTTATGTATCTTGTTTGTCAAAGATCCATGTTTCATGCAGAAGACTGGTCTATGGGAAATCATATGTAAGTTTGTTCGTGTGTACAGAAATAAGTGCAAACATCTAATCAAACATAGGCCATATGGTAGAGAGCCTTGTTTGTCAAAGATCCACTGTTACAAAGAGCGTGTATTTTTGTTTGTGATATCAGTCTAAAAGTTTGACCAAAATTAGAGGGCTTGCCCTTTTTCTAAGGACTATGTATGCAATTACGTGCAGGTTGTTTCTTCTGTGTTTTTGTCCTTTGAAGCCCAGTTACTTTCATTTGATAATGACCTCTGGTGTTGTGCTGTATTTTCGTTTTTATATGGCTCTTTCTTCTTATTGCTCAAGTATCTGAATAATATATATTTTTATTTTATTTTATTCTCATATCTCATTTCACCCTCTACAATGCAAATTAGCATTATCACAAGATATATTTAATATTGTTTTATGCTTTTGCCAGTTTCATAATGGGGATCTCTCAGGTTGATTAATGGCTTGTTTATCTCTGGCATGGATCTTCTCATCCAGGTTAATAGCTCTTTCTTTTCCGACTGAATTTTTCATCCATAGGTCAAAATTTTGCTGCACCCGAACCCATCATTTGTCTATTTTAGTAATGACGCTGAAGTCCAAAATTTAAAGTGGCAAAAAACAATCTGCATGTCTTTTAAAGCAATTGAAAGGTGAAATTGCCCAGATTATCAAGTCACTTGCTATACATGACTTCAATGTATTTGGAGACATTTCAAAGAAACCATGCTAGGCACTGATGAGCCATGAGATATTATGTACTCTTGGATCCATTATACTTGTTTGAAACATCATAAAACTATGTTATATAAAACGAAACCAAAGACAATCTATTTTAGTTTTGTGTTGTTCTACAGTTGTCCTCATCTTTTCTAACATATTATGCAAATGAGTCTTAGTGTTATTCTTATTATTACAAGAACTAATAGTCTCATATCAGATAATTTGGTAAATATGAATATGAATATGAATATGAATATAGAAGACCGGCTCTCTCATCTTATAAGCCTTTTTTGGGTTGAATTGAGTCCAAATAATATGTATTTGGTTTGCATGTATCACTTAATATGGTTTAAGTGGATGAGATTCATATTGATATGATTGTTGGATTGAATGATGCAGGGATTGAATGATGCAGGAAGCAATGTGGAAGGATTTCGTCGACAATACTCTCTTAGTCATTTTAGGCCCTTCAAGCACCTAGACAAGAAGGTTTTCTATTCTGTAAATTTTTTTTTTTCTTCGCTTACAGTATTTGGCATGATCATGCTGTGATTAGATTGATTGCATGATCAGCAGGACTTGCTTGGATCCTTTAACAAATAGGGCATTTCAGAATTATTTTCTGCCTTGTAAATCTTTTTCATTGCAGTGTTTGTGATGATCATGCTAAAGTTAGATTATTAACAATGTGATTTGCTGCAGCTAAATTTCTAATTTCCTGCCAGATATTTTTCTCATTTTCCTGAACAATGTGAACTGAGATGATGAGATCATGTGCAATACTTCAGCTTCTTTTGATTCTCATTTTTTTCAAGGGCATGACTGCTTTGTTTTTTGGGTTATGTTCTCATTTAATCTAGTTTTAGATTTTAAATAAACTACATTATCATTTGAGTCTTAGTTATAAAGTTATAATAAAGTTTAACCGTGTCTTATAACTGGCACCATCTGCAAACATGAAACTGGAGCTATGAAGGCGTGATGAGATTCAATTCATACATAAATCCTTTATTAGCTTTTCTTTCATCAAAGATGATTGCATGGCATGTGTTAAAATGAATCTTTGCTTAATAGTAAAATAATGTCATTTGTATTCCTTACATTTTTAAAAACTTGATATCTCCTATGTACTTGTAGAGATTGTGTTTTATTTTAAACTATTTTATCATATAATTACGGTTCTCTCTCAATGAAGGTGCTTGATGGATAAAATTCTCAACCTTTTTTTTCAAAATAAAATAAAATAAAATTTATGTTTTTGCACAAGTAAAATGGTTTGGTACAACAAGTCATAGTTAATCTTCAGAGGACTGTGTGTCTGTGGAATTAAATGCTGTATGTCTAAATACAGCTTGAAATATATATGTATATATATATATATAAAGCAGGGTTCATGTGAACTTAATTATTTATGAGTAAATTTTTTAATAGGTTGCTAAACTTTGGCTCATTTTTATTTTGATTACCGAACTTCAATTTGTACCAATTTGATCATTGAACTTTAATTTGATTTCATTTGGATTTCGTCCTCAAATGGATGATTTGACTCTTTTTCGATGATATAGATATTTTCAATAGATTTAATAATGTGTTATGGAAAGGACTGACTCAGATTTTTATACAATCATGTAATCAATTGGGGGTTGAAATCTTTGATTTATTATCCGGTGAAATTAAATTAAAATTTACTTATTAAATTGATACAAATTAGAGTTCGGTGATCAAAATAAAAAAAACCAAAGTTTAGTAATTAAATAAAAATTTACATGTATAAGTTCAGGATTTTACAAGGATATTCTTTTTTAATGTGTATTTGTATGTACATATGTATATGTGTATGCATGGCTGTATGCAGGCATAATCTTAATAGTAAAATAGAATATTAAACAAGTGAAAACAGGGGATGTCTTTTGAGGCTGAAATGATTTGCCCCTGTTATTCTGTTATGCCAACTCAGCTTTATAACAGTCTCCAGCTAACTCCCAACCATGCAAACTGTTTACTATATAATAGTACTCCTTACTTATGCCTTCATCCTTTTCTCCCAGTCAAACCTTGATCTTTGACCACCATGAAATCCTCTCACCAAAATTAATAATAATAATAATAAAAATAAGTTCCAATATTGGGATACAGTTGTCCATGTAAAAGCCTCTGTCAAACAGGACTTACAAAACAAGAACTAGTGGGGTTACTTATGACATGATACTATGATAGCCCAACATGGATACATATCTCTCCATCCTGCCCCCCACAGCACACCTTTCTTGCTTTGTTGTGTCATGTTCCTTGGTTTGCAGGACATTATTATAAATTATCATTATCATTAAATACTTCAAAGAGACCTTGCCATTCTTTTGTCTTACCAATGTTCACAACTTTGTTTAACAGTATATCTCCATGTCTCTCCACCTTTGTACTCATTCCTCTCTTACACTGCTATTAAGGAACTATAAACTTTCATATCTCAATAATACAACTAAAATAACTTAGGACTACGATTATTCATATATATATATACACGGATTTAAGTCATCTGCAGACATATCACTAAGAATGTTTATTTACAACCATTGTATGATGATCCGTTGGCTATTACTCATATAGATATTGTACAAATTTATTGTGCATAACTATTGTATAAAACTGCTCATTAACTATTGCGTATATAGATATTATTCAAATTTATCGTTCATAATTATTGTATAATAGTGTTGGGTACTATTTTAAATTGTTTATTAATTGATGGTAGTCGTTAAATAATAATTCAACCGTTATTATGGGCGTTCATAGATTTAAAATCTTAAATCTAAAGACTTAACATGAAGATAGATACTCATATATATGTGTGTGTGTAAATATATATATGATACCACTAACCATCACCATTAAGCACCACCTTCTTCATCTTTCTATTCCAAACAAAGTTCTCTTAAGAAGAAGAAGAAGAAGAAGAAGAAGAGATGAATGAGAATAAGTTAAGAAAAGTGTTCGTCGGAGGACTTGGATGGGAAACGGAAAAGGAAGCACTGAGGGAGCACTTCAGCCAGTTCGGCGACATCGTCGAAGCCGTCATCATCTCCGACAAGTGCTCCGGCCGTTCCAAAGGCTATGGCTTCATCACTTTCACTAACTCCACCTCTGCCATTAAAGCCTGCCAAAATCCCACTCCTTTCATCAATGGCCGCCGAGCTAACTGCAATCTTGCCTTTCTTCGCTCTCGCCGCCTCCCTTCCTCCTCTCCTCCTCCACCACCACCACCACCATCACCGCCACTTCAAGGTATTCTTTTGATCATTGATGAATGCTTACCAATGATCTCTCATTCATTGATGTTTTATATATATATATATATATATTTATGTAATTATTTATTTATGTGTGATATATCATGGATGTGAAGGAGGAGGGAGGAAGGTGGTGGGGAGGGGGACTTCTTGGTATTGTTATGCTCCCGGGCCGTACAACCATATCACCGCCGGTGGGATGACGGCGTTCTACGTCGCCTCCGCCGCCGCCGCCGCTGCGCCGGCGTACGGGTACGTGACTCCGACCATGTATTTTTGATTGGGGCCTGCGTGTTTTGACTGCTAGTTTGTCCTTCCACGTGAGATGTCTGTCGTGCACGTGAGACTCACGTGGGAGTGGGATTTTTTTTAAAAATAAATAAATATATACATATATACTCGGTAAAAATAAATAATTGAGAGTCTGTCATTTTAAAAAGACGGTTTTAGCCCCTAGGAAAATGATCTTGTAGTTATCCGATTAAATACAACATTAGTATAACATTAGAACTAACAAAAGCAAAACATGAATAAACATGTCTGTACACATTATATCATTTTGTACGAATAAGAACATAAAAATAAATAATTATTTTTTAATAATATTGTTATTGAATATTAAAGTGTACTATAATGATATATATATATATATATAATAAATCTTATATTAGAGTTTTTATTTTTTTAAAACAAATATTAGGGTTTTTATTTTGGTAAAACTATCGGTTAGTTATTTATTTTTATTTTTTTAGATAATATGGATAAACAACTACACATACTTTATTTACAGCTCTACTATGCACTCAATAGCGATTAGCGCGACCTTTAATATAGGACTCAAATATTTTACCGGTCATTGCGATTGTAGTAACTATTACTAATTTTATTAACAAATAAATTAATTAATAATAATTTGTTCTATTTTCATTAACAGGTATTCTCCTTCCTGCATATCAAACTATGGCTACAATCAGGTGACATGAACCAAAACCTTTTAAAGTGTTCTTCATTAAAAATGAAGAAAGAAAACAACATATAAAATTGACAAATTAAAGAGATTGAAATATAGAAACCTAACAATTAATGTTGGAGAGTCATAATATATTAATATGTTGATCAGGGACAGTACTCTTGCCAAGGAACTGTGTTGGCTCCAAATGCAATTTTGCACATGTATCCTATTTATCATTTTCAGCATCACCAGCCACAGGTTGTAGGCATTCCTGCTCAGTTCTTCTCACCGGCACCGCACGCATCGGCATTGATCTGTGGCTTTACTACGACATTCCCAGTCATCATCTCTGACCCTCTCGCGGTGTCTCCTACTAATGGTTTGTCGATATTTTATTTTATTTATTGTTTAATGTGCGAAGTTTTTTTAAGTAAATTGATTCAATTCAATCTAAAAACTTTTACTGATTATATTAAAAGAAATTAATAATAAATTATATATATTCATGTCATCATATTCGATAGTGTTTTATTTTGAGATCAAAGCGTCATTCGTTAAACTGTCATTGTAGAATATAATTTTATTGGATTCAACTCAAAACTTATAAGAAAATAAATCAAAATAAAGAACGAAATTTCATATATTAGAGTAAAACAATCGCCTTATATTGAATGGTATGACATCAAAGTGTAAGGGGGAGTCATGGGTTCAAATCTCTCCCCTAACAGTACTGTTCATATACTATTCACCCGGAATTTTTATACTATTCTCATACTGTACATATACTATACATCTGGGTTCCAGTAATGTTTAGTACTGTTTATATTCATAAAAAAGGGTGCTTGTCGTCTATTATTAAAAAAAAAAAAAATCGTCTTATATTGATTAATTTAAAAATATAAATTTAAATATATAAATTAGTATATATATATTTGGTTTACGTTTGATAATATATATATATACTTTTATTAGATGAGTTTGGCACCAAACTAAAGTTTCAAGCTATTAATTATTATTTTTTTAATATTATTAGCTAATTAAAGAAATCATACCTTTTCTGTTTTAGGTTACTCTAGATATATTATGATGAGCATCTTATACTTTCATCTTTGATGCCATGTTGATAGTAAAACAAAGATACATGACAAATTAGGAATTATCACTAAAATGTCTTTTTCTTTTTAGGTTTTTCTTTCTTCATTGCATGATTTCATTAAGACTCATTTAAAAATTTAATTATAAAAGGAATGAATATAAGTTTTTTTTTTTTTATATTTGATGCAAGATTCATTAACAGTTTATTTTGCAGTTGAAGCAGTAAAAGGATGCAGTTGATTATGAACAAATTGAAGGCTTAATTAAAATGAAGTATTAATGTTTTTATTGTTTATTTATTTTTCATTCAATTAGCCAATTTGGCTTCAATTTGTACCTTCTGACATGCATCACATAGATGCAAATATGTAACTGAAACATTGTCAGTTTACTGTTGTATTTTATCAGTAAACTTAGCAAATTATTTATGTTTTAATTTTTTTTTTTTTAAAAATATGTTATATAAATTATTATTTTAAAATTCAATATTTAATTTTAAAGAAAAAAAAATCAATATTTAGACCATTGAATTATATGGACCAACAGGGAGGACCTGATATCGAACTCCGAAATTCATTGAAAATAAGAACACAGAAGTTCGAAATTCATTGAAAATAAGAACACAGATATTTATTGAGCTTGCTCTACATATACATTCTTAAGGCGTAGGTGTTATATTTTTAGAAAAAAAAATTTACTCCCTATATTTTTTTTTTTACTTGTCATAATTTAGAGCTCTTATCTATTTTTTTTTTACTTTTCACATTAGAAATTTTGTGCAGCATTAAATAAATTTTTTTTTTCAAATTTATTTTTTAATTTAATATATTTATACAAATTTTAATAAATCACAGTCAACTAAATATTAAATGATAAAATTTTAAATAAAGATAGTTTTAAAAATAATAATTTTTTTTTATAAAATATAGATAACTAATTAACTTAAACATATTTTTTTTTTTATCTATGTGAATTTTATAAATGTGACAAATAAAGCAAAACCGAACAAATATTTAGTATACCAGAAGCAATCCCAATTAAAGCTTTAAACAGAGTACCTAAGCTCCAAAATAGCACCCAATGCCAGAATAAAATATGATCTTATAATTTAATTAATTAAAAAATAAACCAATTGAATCAATCCCTTCCATTAATGGAGAACACGCAATGATAAGTAATTAAATATAAATAAATAAATAAAAGGGAATTTATATTAATTAGTCAAGTCAACGTCCCGTGTGTTCACCGACACGCACGTTTGTTTAAATCTCAAGCTTACATTTACACCCTTATAAAAAAAATAATTATTTAATTTTTATTTTTCATATATTCTTTGTATTTATTTATTTATTTATTTATTTTATAATGACGACAAGCACCTATCAGTGATGTGCACGTATAAGGAGCAGAGCTCAACACTGACTCACATGCCCTCACCTTATACGGACATTAAATTTGATCTCGGGTCTTCTCCGAACGTTTTACGCAAAAGACCCAGTACCAATTGACCCAATGACCATTAGTATTTATCTATTTATTTATTGCCATAGAAGTTGAATAGTTTCAGTAGTTTTCTATATGGGATAAAGTTATTTTTTATTTTTTTAAATAGGAAAATATTTATAATTTTGGCATATCAAACTACCCCATTTTTCAAACCTTATTGCAACATTGTTTTTCATTATTTATTTTCATCATTTATGAGCATTACTTGTTTCATTAATAAATGACATTTTTCTCGGTTGAATAATTTATGTCAAACAACTTCTCATTCCTTTAATTAGTGTTTTTTCTTAAACTATTAATTTTGGAGTTAGGTATATCATATGGTAGAATAGATGTAATTTTCATGTTAGGTTTAAAATCACATACATTTAACCAAACAAAACATGATGTCAAGCAAGTACAACCTTATTTTGCTTGTCAACCCTTTTCACATTTTCTTTAAACACTAAATATAGAAGTAATATATAAATATATTCTTCCATATCAAACCATACTCATCTCATATAATTTTAATATAAAATACTTCTTGCTCCCATCGGTCGGCAGATAGAAATGAACTAACTATTAGAAATATTCGTGTTATTTTATTTGCTCTTATTTGTACTTAAATGCATGAGTTATACTAAATATTTAATAAATTATGGTAAACTTCAGATTTGAATTTGTAAGAGGATGATTAATTTTATAAATTTAGTATTTATTATTATTATTATTATTATTATTGGCACACCAATTTTCTAGGGTCTTATAAGGAGTTGACCTCCCCCAGTTTAATAACTGTATTATTTTTAATTTAAATTTTTTTATTCTATGAACAAAAATAAGCAGGGACTAGTTTATAATTTAGTTAATCATAGGGGTGTAAATGCAAAACAACGAAAATTAAGCAGAAAACTCCCCCGAGAAAAAATTAATTAAAAATTTAAACCAATTCTCTCTTCCTCTCCGCGCGTTCGCCGTCGTGAAACAAAAACCAAAGAAAAGCATCAAAATGAAGGAACAATAAATCTCAGCCGTTGATCTCATGAAACTCTTCTTCATCGTCTCCATCTCGTTCACACTATAAATACCCTTCTTCTTGTTAAACAAGCCAATCCACGAAGCTCCACAAGAGATCCCCATCTCGCTCTCTCTCAGATCCAGATCCCCATTCCCCTCCAAAACCCTAACCCTAACCCTAATTCTCGCTCCGATCATGGGTGCCTCGTCGCCGGCGAGCGGCAGTGGGCGCCTCTTCACCTTCGGCCTCGTTGCTTCATGGTACTCATCCAACATCGGTGTGCTTCTTCTCAACAAATACCTCCTCTCCAATTACGGATTCAGGTACCCGATCTTCCTCACGATGTGCCATATGACTGCATGCTCGCTCTTCAGCTACGCTTCTGTGGCGTGGCTCAAGCTCGTGCCCTTGCAGACCGTGCGGTCACGGATCCAGTTCTTGAAGATCGCCGCTCTCAGCCTTGTCTTCTGTTTCTCCGTCGTTAGCGGCAATGTTTCGCTGAAGTACCTGCCGGTGTCGTTCAATCAGGCTGTCGGCGCCACCACGCCGTTCTTCACCGCCTTGTTCGCGTATTTCATGACAGTGAAACGCGAGTCCTGGATCACTTATTTCACTCTCGTTCCGGTTGTTACCGGCGTCATCATCGCCAGCGGGGTTCGTATTTGCCAAATCTAGTCTCACAAATTATAGTTTTGCAATTCAGATATAAATTTTTTCCCCCTGGAATTTTGAGCTTTTGTTTTTGTTTTTAGTGCGATTTTTGTTGAATTTATGAGTTGATATTTGATTTTGAATAATTGGTTGATCATGAGAGGACAAATAGAAGTTGGAGAACTCGTTGAGAAGAAATACAAATTTCGCCTTTTTTTTTTTCTTCAGTGCTAGACAAATTGGTAGGCTTTATAAGAGCATATAGGAAATTGTGTTATTGGCTCCCGTTGAAAATTTGTCTGCTAGGTTTTTTATTTTATTTAAATTTATTTATTTATTTTTTGTGTGTGTATTGTGTTCTTTTACTTCCCCATTTTCTTTGTATTGTTGTTGATTTTGGATTTTGTGATGGTGGATAAGTCATATGATTCATTTTTCAACAAAGTAATATAGTTGAACTGAAACAATGTACCTCTGGTTTATGTTGTGTTAAAATGGTGTCTTGTGTAATTCTGTTTTCTTTTTATTGCGCTATCATCAATGGCATTTGAGAATCAGGCCTAGTTTTGAATTTTCATATACTCTCAATTATTGGGTGTTTTTGTTATGACATTGTGCTAAATTATGTTTTTCTTTTGTCTCCTGAAAACTGATGTACAATTATGCAGTGAATGATGATTTTGTTTCAAGCAGAGGCTTAATTTAATCTTTTGTTCTCAAAAAGTCAATTATGTGCTAAGTTGCTTTTGCTTAGATATTAGTTTTGTAGTAGTATTTGGTAGAGCATAGCCAAGTACAATCATTATATAGAGAAAACCCTCATGGGTCATGGTTGGAACCCTTCAATTTTGGAGGCCAAAAGACCATTGCAATCATTTTCCAGCTTTGACTCTTTCTATGTAATTGTGGATTTTAAGTCTAGAATTTACGTGATGTGAGAACCATTCAATCCTTTTATAATTAGCTGAATTCACATTTCACAGTAGAGCTTTTTTGAACATGTCAACACATTTGTTAATCTCTTACTTTTTGACAGACATGCTGCAATGAACTCAATGATTGTTGGCTGTTGTTTACAAACTTTACCATCTCATGATTTGACTGTGCAGGGAGAACCAAGTTTCCACTTGTTTGGATTTCTAATGTGCATTGGTGCTACTGCCGCAAGAGCACTTAAGTCAGTCTTACAAGGGATTTTATTATCTTCCGAAGGGTAACGAATTCATCTAAAAATTGTTCAAATGTCAATTAACTTTCTACTCCGAACATTTTTGTTACTTTAGCCTAATTTTTCTAGAGCCATTATATGCTGCACATGTGTATTTCTTTCATATATGACTTTTCCTGCATCATTTTCTATTATATCTACGAAAAATTTCCAACAACCTGAAAAGTACACTGCCTTTTATCTCAGGGAGAAGCTAAATTCTATGAATCTTCTACTATACATGGCTCCCATGGCTGTTTTTTTCCTACTTCCCGCTACAATCTTTATGGAGGAAAATGTGCTAGGTGTCACCCTAGCACTTGCTAAGGAAGACAAGAAAATCATTTGGTATCTACTTTTCAATTCATCCTTGGCGTACTTTGTTAATCTGACTAATTTCTTGGTCACTAAACATACAAGTGCCTTGACTCTTCAGGTACATTACTTCTCATATTATTTCTCTCTTTCTCCCAAAATCACAAAGCACATAACCTCTATCAATTTCAGGTTCTTGGTAATGCCAAAGGTGCCGTGGCGGTTGTCATTTCGATATTGATATTCAGGAACCCCGTCTCCGTGACGGGGATGTTCGGTTACACCCTTACAGTCATTGGTGTCATTCTTTACAGTGAATCTAAGAAGCGTAACAAGTGAAAATCATAGTGAGGAGGTTTTACTTTAAGTCCAGCAGGTTCTGGTGCTTGCTCTGCTTTTGAAAGACTCAAGAGCAGAGTGAGTGCATTGTATAATATATCATCAGACTAGAGAACCAGTTTAAACACAGTGAGCTGGAGAACGAAACAAAAACAAAGAAAAGTGATCGAATTTATAATTTTTTAGGGATTTTTTTTACCATTTTGGTTAATTGTTGGATGGGCGAAAAGCT
Source organism: Dioscorea cayenensis subsp. rotundata (assembly GCF_009730915.1). NCBI lineage: Eukaryota > Viridiplantae > Streptophyta > Magnoliopsida > Dioscoreales > Dioscoreaceae > Dioscorea > Dioscorea cayenensis. Next base: position 20,422,310 of record NC_052482.1, read on the forward strand.
CATAAGGCTCATTTTGTAATTTCAAGATGTCCTTAAAAAGAAATTTGTATCGCATGTATAATGTATATTATACATGATGGTATATCAATTGGCAAACAAAATTCATTATGATTTCATCTTTTTTTTCTCAAAACTGTTTGATTGAATTACTTTTATGAATGGTGGATGGAATCCAAAGATAATCTCTTGTGGGTCTTGAGCTGATAACATCTGAATCTTTTCAAGAGTTATCAATTATAATCATTTAGGTAAAAAAGATAGCGTATCTATTTGAAATGCTTTATTCTCTTTCATAGATTTATGGAAAAGACAAGAAAACATAAAACCAAAATTATATATTTTGAAGTGAAACTGTTTCCCAAAAGAAAACTCTTGGTTCACAACCAAGTTACAACAGAGTACGGCCAAATCATTCTTGCCTTGTTTACCACAAATACTGTTCCACAAAAAAAATTTAAAAAAAGAGAAACCTGATATTGTTCTTGTAAACATGTCAATCAATCTTGCTTATCATTTACTAAGACTTCTTATTTTCGCCAATTGCTTCCAGGCACTAGGAATTCTTATTATCTGACATATCTGTATAGCTACATTCCAAGGACTCAACTATTCTTCTCTGCAGAATTCTTACACAATGTAAAACTCAATGTGCAAAAAACAAGCAGACCCAGTATTTTTAACAGCCCCTCAACAAAAGTAATATATGGTTGTCTATGTGGAAGATGACACTAAATCCAAATTCAAATTCAAATCTTTCTCATCAAAAAGGCTAAGAGAAGAGAGCTTTTGTTCTAAGAGTTCTGATTTTACCTTAACGACATCTTGATCTTGATATGAAAAATTTTCCTTCCCTGAGCTTCTCAGAGATGAACACAGATCATTTTCCATGCTAGCTTCTTTGAACAAAATTGAATCCTTCAAACATGCATCCTCTTTGTTAGTTTGATTGCTTGGTTTTGAATCTTTTCCAGTCGGGTCACACATCCCTTCAACAAAAATTGTATGTTTCTCGTTAATAATACAGCAATAAAACAGGCAGTTTTGAATACAGTTCTTGATGTTCAGTATTTAATGGTTGAAGTGACGATGACAAGGAGAGCTGATATTCATGATCACAATCATTCAAGCTGGTTTAGATAAAGGAAGCTTACCAGAGTCTAGCTTTCTTGCCCCGATGGTATTGCTGTCCACAGAGGTGTTCTTCGGCAAGTATTTTCTTGTGGCATTAAGTGAATATCTACTGGGATTTTGTAAAAGAGATTGCCCCTGCAAGCCATAAAAGCTCAACCAGTCACAAATTTGATGCACGCATCATCCATGGAGAGTGGCAACTGACCATTTCAAAGAAGGGCAAAATGTTATATAATAAGTTAAAGCATTTACTCACAGGATCAAAGTATCCGATCTTCGGAGTAGGCAGCCGAAGCCCAGACGGTTTGGCATTATTCACTTCAGAGCTACGCCTGATGTTTCTTGTAGAGTTATCTCCAATGAAGGATTTGACTGACACTTGTGTTCTGGTAGGCTGTTCAGTAGTAATTTGGCTTTGTGGAATTGTTCCAGTAATTTCTTTTGTAATATAAGGCTTATCAATTGGTGGCTTTCCCAGCTCTTGTGGCTGCATCGCATCAATATCAAAAGTGACTTTAAAGGAAGGTGATGAAGAAGATGAAGAATCAGCATCAGGACTTCCGGATGAGTGACTGTGTTTGATAAATGTGGAGGCTGCTAAAGAAGATTCTGAAGTCCAACTATCCACAGAACTTTGGGGAGATACACTAGAAGAAACCCTGAGTCTGGACTTTGGCATTGCTGGAGGTTTAATAGCATTCCTGGACTCAATTTTAGTCCTAGATGTTTTCAAAGGAGATTTGGGAGTTGTGCTGGATAAACAGTCAGGAATATTTCCTTTTTTTCTTGTGGTCTTCATGGGAGATTTGCCTAGTGAGCCAGAGAAACTGCAGATAAACCCATTTTATGATGAAAAGACTGCTTAAGCCTTAAACCATGGATTTGGATACTGTAATAGAAGTATCTATCTGGTGATGGCATACCTAGTGCTGCATGAATCTCCAGCAATTTTCTTTGCTACAAGAGTTTGCTGATTAAGAATTTTCCCTGTTGGGAAAGCCATGTAAGTAAGGAGTTTCCAGGAAAATAAAACATGAATTCCAATATTAAGGTGCCTGAAATCCAGAAGAATAAACAACAACTGCTTTTTTTTAGGAAACATCTTTTTTCTTGTCAATGAAATAGTGTCTGATTTGGAATTCCTAAATAAGTTTGTCAAAAGATGAGAACTGCCTATTCCCAGGTTCCGCAAGCAGGAAACTAGGTAGTTTAATACTGAACTAAAAAAAAGGGAAGTATATACCAGGTAGACTTTTGATGTTGTTACTTTCCATTTGTGTGACTACAGATGTAGAAACCTTCTTGTTGGGTGGTGTTGGCACAGTTGTGGCTCTGGATGCACTTCTAGGTGGCCTTATTGATGGCTTCATGTCTTTTTGCCCAGCAGTAACCTTTGATCAAATTGCTAAAAAATGTCAATCTAACAAGCAAAACATAAATACAAAATTGGTGTTGAAAAACGTTTAACCACACAGCAGGGCTTAGATTTATGAAGAGTGTTAGCATACCACTTGCATGGGACAGAGAGTAACTTTAGTAGTATTAGCTGCTGCTTGCTTACTGTTAACTATTCTTTTACAAGCAGTAGGTGGCTTCATCTGAATGAAAACATGATGTAACTTTAGCATACTTCAAGCAGCATTAAACATCAAAATAACAAAGATGGTACAAACCTTAAGACGAGAAGAAATTTCAGCCATGTTTGATGCTGTCAAATGGGAAGAATTTCATGTGTTAGAAACACAATTAAATAAGAATAATCTTAACATATGTAGACATTTTTTTGTATAATTCATGTCTTCGTACACTGATGCTGTGATGTAGCTAGCTTTCCAAGATAAGTAGGCTTGGTTGAGGGTAATACACTCGAAGGTTTACCAAGTTTACCCACAGACCTCTGAATGGAAGCACGCACATTCTCAAATAAATCTACTTCAAGGTTTTCTAATTCCCAAACATCACTCTCTAATGTAGTGCTCGAGTCCATCGAGTTTCTTGAATCTTCTTGAATACTAGGTAGTTTATCTGCTTCAGCCTTCTTAAAAGTGCTATTAACAATTGCCAACTCCTCATGATTCAGCACTCCTGCACGCACAGACTGTGATGACTGGTACTCTACTTGTATGAAAATTAAACCTTTAAATGAAAAGCGTCCATACCTTCATTTGTAAAAAATGCAGTGTCCCATGCTAGGCTTTTACGCAAATTACACTTAGATGATCCTCGCTTCTGCTTGGGAGAAGCTGATAACTCGGGGACTTGCAGTTTTTCTTCACTCATTTCCCTAGAATTGGCACTAGCTTTCAATTTGTCACTCCCCGAATGCGAGTAACCAGGCCCCTCAATATTTGTCAACAAACCTATCAACAAGATGAATATTATGAACACCAACATTAAGATGTCAATTAACAAAATAGAAAATAAAAATCACTCAAGAACACCATAAATGCAGCACGGCAAATCTTGTTAACCCTTGAATCACTGTCTTCTCATTCCAAAAAAGATCCAATTTTGGCACAAGAGATCAAGAGGCACTGAGATTAATTCAGAACTCTTTGAGACGTGCTCTCAAAACATAATCAAATGATTATAATGATGAGCTTGGTCACACTAATCCAACAATGATTTAGCAAAGATTTCAGTATAATTTCAAGAATTAAGCAATGGAGATCATGCTAACAAGAGTATGAAATCAGTGATTAGCTCCATATTGCTGAAAAATCAAAGATTAACATAAAAAAAAAACTCTCCTATAATCCATCCAATCGTCGTCTGGATCTAACTCTCTAGTTATCAGTCATCAAATTCTACGAGATTTGCAAAAAAACTAACAAATCACACAAGAATGGCTCCCAAGTTCCAACCTACCTTCAAAATCTCAAATCAATCATACAAAACAAGTAAAGAGAGATTAAAAAACACACGAAGTTCAGCAAATCAAGAACCGAGAAAACCCTAAAGCAGAAAAAAAAAAAGAAAAAGAAAAAAGAAAAAAGAGGACCTCTGGATCAAAACAGATGGAATGGAGAATGCGCAAACCTTGAGATGGGGATGAGATGAGGAGATCGTTCTCGGAGGAGACGTCGATGAGAGTGATGCTCTCCATGAATGCCCTCTGGATCTGGAGTAGTGTTTCGAAGAAGAAGGAGAGAGAGACGTTGGAGTTTTGAGGGAAGAGAAGGTGGTCTTGAGTTTGAAATGATAAATTATTTTGAAATTGTAGAGTGTTTTCCATAAATACCCGTGTAAAATCTATAATTACAAAACGTGTAACTTATATATTTCTTAATTTTTTTTTTTAGTTTGTATATATATATATCCCTAAAATTTGTTCTTAATCAAATCAATTGCTACTCATGTAGACAAAATATGACGCAATGCCAACGACCATTTAGTCTATTGGCATCGGGTCTTTTACATAGGGTATTCACCTCGAGTATTGAGTGTGGCTCCCCGAGTTTGATCCCCATCTCACGTAAGGTGAGGGCACGGTTTGGTGGTGAGCGCGGCTCCCCCACGTGTTTGTCTCTGGGTTCTGGCGCTTGTAGTCTTTCTAAAAAAAAAAATGATGTAATAAAAAAAATTATTATTATTAATTTTCTCTCGTGGCTAAAAGGATGAAAATATAATTAACTCAGATATAAAAATCATCATCACTTTTTTTTGTTTCGGAAAAGAAATATATTAATAGAATCAGTAATTTAATAAAATTTATCGATAAATATTTTGATTTTAGTCATGATACATTATGTACATTTGATGTCAATCAAAACACACCGATTGTTAAATTGGTCAAAACAATAAAAATACTCATTGATGGAAAAAAGAAAAAGGTAGATTTCGTGATAATTAAGAGTAATTGCATTTTGTGAAAATAAAATATTTTGATACGAGGATATTGAAGTTAGCAATGGAATGGAATGGTATCATATTGCTTTGAAGACCCTTTGTTGATATGCATGCATTGTTTGGGAAGATCATATCTCATTATACTTGATATAAAAAAAAATGGATAATAAGATCTAAAGATCTTGACGATAAATAGCATGTATACCAAAGGGCTTGTAACCTAGCGGTACCTCGGGTCCCCTCGTCGGTGGAGACGCGAGTTCAATTCCTTCTTACCGCGTTCCTTCTTTTCAAAAAGGTGAGGATATTGTGGCAATTCCCCCGCCTGTGCCAACCCCTGAAGATTGGCGCTTGTCACCCTACTTAAAAAATAAATAAATAAATAAATAGCATGTATCATGAGATCATGCTTGGCTAATCGTGTGAACTAAGATTCACTACTCTTTTGCTTACACCTAAAACTATGAATTTTTCTTTCACTTGACCAAATGTCAAATAGTTGAGGCTGCCTTTCTTGATCACTATAAAGAAAGAAATTGTTAAACATGACATGAAAAAGGACAAAAAATATTATAATTATTTTTGAATTGCCGTAAAATACTAAAAAAAAGTTATCAAAAGTTGAAAATATAATTATTTTTTTATAATTTTTTTTATTTTTTATGGAGTGGTACAAGCGGACTTTAGCAAAAGACAGTTGTTTAACATAAAATTTGTTGAAAATAGTCAATATTTTAATATATATATATATATATATATATAACTTGATAAAAGTAATAAAAGTGAGTAAATCATAATATCATTAAATTAAAAAAAACTCTAAACAAACGAGATAAAATAACAAATTAAATAAATTAAATATTAGTCAAAGTTTAATCAATTAAAAAAAAGTCAATAACAAATAAACAAAAGATACAATTAACATTTGAAAAATAACTGTTCAAAATAAATTATTCATCTTAGATGATGCTGGAGAATATGAGAAATTGAACATCATAGTTGATCAAATATTATAGTGCTATGGAGTGTAAAATATTTAAAAATATATAATTTAATTAATAAAATTGAAATTTGAAAATTAGCAACAAAATAAAGCACATGTTTTAAATAATAATTTCTTTTAATTTTGTCAAAAAATACTTAATTAAAGAAATACACTATTTCCATAATAAGAAAAAAGTAGAAATTTATTTCTCTCTCAGATTAGATGTTGAGTTTCACTGCCTGTCACAACAATGGTTGACAGTTGTGCTTCCCCACATTTATCAAAATAAATAAATAAATAAATAAACAATTTCAATTGAAGCGTGACCCTGAAAAAAAACAAGAAAGTTAGTATCATGTGTTATTAATAAATAATGAAGTGATGGATCAAAATTGTTAGGACAAAACTCTTCAATTTATTTCAAGAATAAAATCTATTGAGCCCTAACACTGTCTAACTCTAGTCAATTAGCATTTAGTAGTGCAGTCCCATCATGTCGTCCCTGATTGAGTGGTTTGATGGGACCTAACTCTAACCTAAAGTTATTAAGTCTCTCAAAGTCTCAAGTGCCTTTGGTCTCATGTTCACTAGCCAACAACTAATAATAACTACAACATTGAACTTCTTTTCTTTATATGTTTTTGCATCCTTTATTAATTCCAGAGCTTTCTAATTTGACTTAGAAATTATGACAGACATTGCACTGGATGTTCTATTGGGAATTATTTATTATTATTAAAGATATGCCATCATATATATATATATATATATATATATACAACCACTTCTCTGGGTTAAATTTATACAAATAAATATGTATATGTATATATATATATATAAATATATAATCATCTTAAGTCATCTTTGGACTTTTGTGTAACATCCGCATGATAAAAAACTAAAAGAATGAATTGAGTGGACCCGAAAAAGTTTATTATGATTTTAAGAAGCAGGCGTTGGATTATAACGTCCTAAAAGACATAAACACTCTCTTTCTTTATATAAATAACTTTCAGAATGAAGTTGAGAAATAATCAAGTGAAGGTGAGAATAAGTTAAGTTGTAATTTGATACTAAATTAATACAACCCAATGAGTTATGAGTATGAATTTTTTTTAAGTTTATATAAAGTGAAAATCATTGTTTGTGTTTGCTATTTAAATAAAAATATATTTATTTTGTAGTTCATCCTTATTGATTAAAATGATATATATATATATATATATATATATATATATATATACTAATATACATGTGTTTTAAGGTCAATTTAATTACACTTTTTTCCTCCGAATGTTTAATTTACGAAATAAGATTTCTAGATTCTTATTAGCATTCACTTTGGGCAAAACGCAAAAGCACAAAAGCTAACAAATTAGTACACATAAAATCTAGAAAAAATAATAAAAAACTCACTCACATGAATTAAATTATTTTGATCAAAGTAATTTTGACAAATCATAATTTTTACATAAACATTATCAGTTTTAAGAAGGTTAAGACCTTCACCTGTTTAGTTTAAGACAATAAAATCCTCATCTAGAAAACCTTTTTAAGCGAAGTTGCAAAGTTACTCTGGCCACTATACTGTGCTTTGTAACTCAATGATCGAAATGGTGGATCACTTACTCCTTCAGTGATCTTTCATCAAGCTTATATGGGTGCACTTTAGTCATATTCGAAGACCGATCCAATTTCCTAATACCCTATTAGACATATGGGGATCATTGAGAACCCAATTTAAAAGGGCAGTTATCCCTAACCAGAGCTATTCATAAGAATATGCGGCTAGAAAAAAAAATAAACACATTTTTGACATATGCTTTTCTCCTCTTTCCCTGATTACAAAAATTCCATATGTTTGTTTTATGGGTTCTTGCAGCACCAGAGTTTAAACATCAGAAGTTGGAGGAGACATCCAACACAATGAAAAGAAGCTTGTAGTTCATTGATCATAGAGGAGGTGAGCCTAGTAGCCCCAGAGAGATGCGTGATTGTACCGACTCGATCTGATCAAAGATCTCAAATTGCATGAAGTTCAGTTTTGTAATTCTAAACTCTTATGTACTTTTCTTCATTTATCTAATAAATATAGTTTATCCATTTTGTCAAAAATATATATCCCAAATATAGTTTATCCATTTTGTCAAAAATATATATCCCTCAGACTATGTTCTTTCTCATCTCCGACTCGCCACAAGAAATTTCTCAACTTTAATTATATTAACAAAAATATCCTTAACAAAAAGACATCATCACCTTTTGTTTTTATTTACAAACATAAAAACATAATATCGAAAATGTTAACATATTACTTGAATATTAATTAATATAAGCTTTTTATATAAGAAATATTTGGTTTGTGTTTTTATAAGCCCTTGATGATATATGATATCACAGCAAAAAAAGGAAAATACTTTCCTTGTATATACATCCAAATTAATGCATAGAACCAGAATTAAGCATCTAAATATATATAACTCTTGCAAAAGCACTTCTAAAAATAATATGTTTCTAAAACTGTAAGCAAAAGCAATTTTGTAAAAGTGAATCCAAACATACTCTCAAATTACTGAGAGTTTATATCTACTAAACACAAGCCAAAATAAACAGCTAATAACTTTACTCCTCATGAATATAAACAAATTGCTCATAATTATTTAAAAATATGAAAAATCTTAGCATTACTTAAAAATAGTATGATCATGTGAAAATGGCTTTAATCATATGCAACAAACAAGTACTCTAGTCATTCACTTTTTGGTGAAGGCTTAATTTAGATAATCCAATATTCCATGAATAGACATGCATATCTAGATATCTCACATTTTCTTTTCCTAAATCTTAATACTAATCAAATTACATTAGAATATATACAATAATGATTGCTAAAACCTTTATTTCATTTTCATGCCAACACTTTGTCAGTTGTCACTAGTTAATTTCAGAAAAAATTTAAAATTGTCAACAAGATTAATTTCCACTTTCAAATATCAACATATGTAGAGAAGAACAAAATGACTTCATAAAAAAACAAATTTAAACATGGCTCAAATCATAGAACTCTAACCCAATTCTGAAACTATATATATATAATTCAAAGACAAGCAAATTAACAAGCCCAAAATGTTCATCTCCCTAAAAAGATAAACAAGGCAATGATAAAAGATAACTTTATTCATACATAAATATATATATATAGATCTTCAAAAGCATTCAACTATATATAAACAGGACTCACTAAAGCTAAAGCTAAAGCCAAAGCCAATGCTTCCAATGAACACCTCAAATGAACATGGTTTTCACATCACTTACCCCACTTACACAAAGCTTGTAATGAAAGTCATAATGAAGAAGAAAGCATGTGCATGGGGACACGTGCAGCGCATGCAAGCATTATGGTTGGCCTTGCGCACGCTGTAATACATACATTCCCCCACCCCTCATGACCTTTGCTTCACATGCTCCAAAGGTGGTGCACAATGATATGGATCCCACTCTTATCATTTCTCTCTTGAACTCTACTTCCATGCCACCATTCCAATATCACATCCTAGGTTGTATTTTACCTTTCTTCATTCATCTCCATTACCCTACTCCTATTATATTTCCTTTTCCTTCCCAAGCTCCAACAATGGCTATCTATCATGAATACAAAGTTCAAGACATAAAAGATAAAGGTCTTGAAAACAACACCAAAGCTCATATATATATATATATATATATATATATATAGATATAGATATAGATATATATAGATAAGAAGAAACTAGAAGGTTATAATTTAATACAAAAGGTATTAATAGTAGAGTATGTGTTTAACCAATGAAGGAGCTGTTGAGAAGACCATGCCAAGATGAACCAACTCCAGCTGAATCCACATCAACATGACCAAGTTGCCATTGAAGACCCATCAACACTTTGTTCTCCTCTTGGCTAGCACTACTGCCCATGAATCCTCCATCAAACCCATAGCAGAGGTTGTTGTGGTTGTAGTTATTGTTGTTGTTGTTGTTGTTGTTGTTGTTACTGGTGGTGGTGTCAAGGAATCCATTTCTTAGAATATCAAGAAAGCCAGAGTTAAGATTAGGGAAATTAGGGTTAGGGTTAGGGTTAGCAGGGAAGGGAGGAAGAGGAGAAGTGATTAAGGGATGGTCTTGAGTTCTTTTAGAGGACTTCTTGTTCTTCCTACAGCCACCACCAACTGGGACATTCCTAAGGGATCCACCTTTAGTCCAGTACCTTCTGCAACCCTTGCAGAAGTATCTTGGCTGAGAGAGGCTGTAGTTGTTATAGTAACAAAACTTTGTGTTTGTGGACTCACATCTTGGACACTTCACTGATGTTTCTGGGTTTGGTTTTGGTTTCTTTTCTTGTTGTTGTTGTTGTTGTTGTTGTTGCTGTTCTTTAGGACACTCTCCTAACATGTCTTCCAGTCTATGACTACCAGCCATGATCTATGCATCAAAACATTCAAACCAAAATAAAACATCAAAAGATCTATCTATCTATCTTTCTATCTATCAATCTATATATATGTATATATATGTATGTAAAATTAAGAGGGGAGATGAATTGAAAGATTGTTGTTACCTGGAAATTGGGGTTAAACTTAGAGACATCCATGCATGCAAAATGATCAAGTTAGCAAGTGAAGAAGAAGAAGAAGAAGAGAAGAAGATGATTGAATTGAGTACAAGACTATAGATTAGTTTGGCTTGCAAGCTGGGAAAGCATGGCAAGAGAAGAGAAGAGAGAGAGAGAGAGAGAGAAAGAAAGAAGGGAAGGCGTTTTGTGGGCCCCTGAGATCACTTGGCTTGACGCGCAACAGAGTCACAAGATGGGCCCCAGCCCGACAAACTATGGGCCCCACCACTAACCACGCCGATTAATCGCCGCCATTATCTACTATACATACTCGCCGATTTTTCTGTTTTACTTAACCCCCATTTTAAAACTCAAAATTAATAGTAGAAAAAATTTTCACATCATCCTTCCAATTTTGTAACTTGATTAACTCAACTATTTCATATAATTTTAACACTATCTGATAACTTATTTTTTAGTACTTTTATCAAAAATATTCATCATCGATTTTAAACGGAAACATAAAATAGTAAACAAATATTAAATAAAAATATTAGATTTTAAATGATGATTTATGTAGTTATATAAAAATATACTGTGTTAAATAAAAAATATAATTAATAAATATGAAGTATATTTTGTAAGTGGAGAAAAATTGAATTTTTAAGTAAAATAAAATGATGTAGAGATTGAAAAAAATAAATAAACTGAATATACAAAAAAATTGAAAAAGTAGGAAAAACTACATTGATATTTAAAAAGTTACAAAGATTAATAAATAATTTTTTCATTATTTATTTATTTATTTATTTATTATTGTTGGTAGTAGAATTTATAGTTTGGGATTAGCATTGAAGGGAGGAGTTGACTGGTCAAAGGGAGGGTCATGTCAGTCAAAGAAGAGATTGGGAAAGAGGGAGCAAGGCCGGCAGAAGCACCTTTCACTCGCCCAACATGATTCTTGATGGGTCTTATTTTGGTTGTGGTCCATTGCAAGTACTGTATATAAACACTAGTACGTTATGTTTAACATTTATGCATGGCCTCGTATGTAATGCCAAAGTCCCCATTTCATCTTTCTTGACTTATCCTTATAATTACTATTGTACAGTCTGTACAACTACTTACTCTACTCTCTTTCTCATATATACTTCATCTCACTTTCTTTTAAAACTTTATTATCGTATTATTATAATATAGGATTTAAACCATCTAAGTACATACACAATGCACTAGTCATTACCATATTTATTATTGTCTATTATTTTATATAAATATTGTATATAATTATTGTGTATAATTATTATATAACATTGTTTAATACTGTGTTTTTAACTATTAAATATTGTTTATAAATCGATCGTGATTATTGGATAATAATCTAATGATAACTATGGGCGTCTATGTATTTAAAATTTAAACCTTGTTTGTATTGGTTTTTAAAAAATGTGTGTGTTTTTTTTAGTTAGGTAGAATGACTTCTAAAAAAAAATTGTTTTTCAGAGTAAGTTAAATATTTTTATCTATTTTGTGTTTGGATATTCTAATGTAAAACTACTTTTATATTTATAAAATTGTTTAGATGTACATTGTAAGATTTTTTCAATAGTAAATTACTAAAATAGGTATTTATTAACTTATAATAATATCTCAATTATTATGCATTTATGACATGGAGGAGGACATAAGCAAAAGGGTTGGGAGGCAAAGAAGATTGGATGCGGATGCAAAAAATTTTAGAGAGGAATCTTAAAACTTAAGCCATTTTTTTTTTAATTTCATAAGAACAGTTAAGTAATTGTGTAACCCAAAAATTGTTTTGCCAAAGCCACTTGATCCAAGTGATCAGCCACACCAAAAATAAGTTTCTCATATGACTTACGAACTGGTAAGGATTCGAATCATTATTGGAGGAATTAACTCACGAGTAATGTGGCCATACTCACATATCAAAAGATAGGCTTTTGTCTCCCATAAAATAAAACTGCTTTACAGAAGCTAATAAAAAAAAAAAAATTGAACAAAAAAATATTTAATTTATAAGAAAATATTTTTAAAACTTAAATTTCAAATATGGGAACATCTATAGATGATGGGTTCCTTTTACATATATAAATAATGGATCATGTAGTTAAAGGGTCTTATCGGGTTTGATTCAGGATCCGATAATGGAACCCACTTCCACTTGGTGGCAAAATGGGGGTTAATTGGGGAGGAAGGGAGGAATCTAACTAACAAGATTGGGTCCCACCGGAGTTCTTTCTTTTCCGGTGGGCGGTGTGAGGGAGGAAGTAAGTGTGGGTCCCGGTAGTGTTATCAGACCATTCGTCGTCTCGACTTTCGCGTATACAACACGCGAAGAAGAAGGGGACGTCGGCGTCTCGTAGAGCACGTGACTAGTTTGACGTCATCAGTAGCCACACTTCCCTTCCCAATTGGGCTTTTTAGCTTTTTATGGTTATAATGTTTTGGGATCATTAGGTACATTAATAATATAACATTACATTAATGAATAACTGTGTTTCTATTTAAGTCACTTAGGTTTAAAAAATTACAATTTATTTATCATACTATTATGTGATATATATTTTTTTAAGATATGTGATAACTGTTAATGACGTATATTTGATTAATTAAATTATAATAAAAAATTAAAAATAAAGATCAAATCATATTTTTTAAAACTGAATGATCAAAATAGAAATACATGTAAAGACATGTATTATTTAAATTATTTATTTATTAATAGATAATTGGAGGGAAGTGAAGTGGGAACTTGGTGGTTAGATTAAGATGAGGAAAGTGATACTTTGTTATACTTCATTCCATGGTTATCTTCTTCATATTTGGATTATTATTTTTTTCATTATAAAAGTAATGAAAACAAGAAGAGGTAACTATCATATAAAAGGTTAACTTGGAAAGAAGAAGCATCATCATTGCTCCACCAGAATGAAAATTATATACTTGAAGAAGAATTTGACTTTGGTTTCACCTACCAACCATATCTCTCTCTCTTTTCTTTTGACAGATTTGTTTGGTTGAAAGGTTTGTGAATTTGATTTCACAAATTATCAGGTTTTAATTGTGTTTTGAGTTTGATTTTTTAAGTTAAAAATTAATTTTTAATATGATTTTTTATCATTAAAGTTAAGCATTATTTCTTTTACCATGAGCAAGAATAAATAATATTGTTACAGTATTTATATAATATTCTACGCAATACTACAATAGTATTATCATCTAGTGATCCATTTATTATTTTTATAATATTCTATTACACCAAACAGTGGTTGTTAAACTTAATTTTTAAATTAATATTAATTATATTACTGAATAACTAATACATAATAGCTCGAGATATAAAAACATATAATAATTCTTATGCATACAGTTATAATATATATTATTATTATATTAAAAATACTATGTAATTTTTAATTTTTATTTTTTAAATAAATTATAAGAAACTTTCAATTTTGAATTAATTACTATACTAAAAAACTGTAACCAAAAAAAAAAAAATCACAACAAAAGTGCTAAACCCTTAAAAAGCAAGCTGGAGGAAGCTCTTCCAACCATAAAATATATAGGCTTTTTGACTTCAAATGCCGAAAGAACTAGTAATTTTTAGAGTGAGTCAAATGATTCTAAAGCCTGAAGGCTGAACCAACCCTTTTTTTCTCCCTAGTGTTTTTTTTCTTCTTCCCTTTTCCACCAGTAATAGATTTGCAGTCTCCCTGTTCTCTTTGATAACACTAGTGTTTTTATGTTTCTTCCACTTTTGTCTACACTAGTTGTGTTACATGTTGTTTTTCCGTGTTTAATAATTTATGATTTATTCACTTTTTAAAATAAATAAATAAAAACATCTCTTTACACGAACAAACAGCACATCACCCAAATTTCAACCCATTTTCATCTATGAAACAAACACAAGATAGTTTCCAAAGACATGACAAAATAACTAGCATTTTATAAGTTTTAATGCAAACAAGAAACAAAACAGCAAGATAAGCATCTCAAACTAAGGTGATTGATGAGGAGAAAAATGATAGATTATCTTATTACAGAGATGTTTCTTTCATTTCTATGTTGGTCTCCAGAATGTCACCTGCACTTCAAATGGAAAAGATAAGAGCTACCTCAAGCCTCAGCAAATCTGGAACAAAGAAAAGAAAGGGTTAAAAGAGATCTTGGATTCAATGTAAAAATACATATTACTGGTTGATTTAAGCAACATCATGCAGCCCTCACTTACCCAAGCTCAGATAGCTTCAAGTGAGCTTCGGCGTAGTCTGTGAAGAAGGCATCCTCATCCTATGAAAACACCAGCCAAAACAAAAATGTCAACCATGTCTATTATATTTAATAAATTAACACAATGAGGCCAATGATCTGAATGACTAATCCTATACACCGCTATGTATTTGTTTATCAAGCGTGATTGTTCATTTTGGTATGTTTTTTTTTTAATAGAAAGAACATACCAGTAACTTTCATGGTATTTCTTAAAAAATTAGTCTGACTTGTGTGGACAAATCAATGTGAATTCAGTAATGAAATTCTTGCTGTATGGTTCACAAAGAGACCGGTAGTGAATTTAATAATAAAGGATATACATACTGCTGCATATTTATCCACCAAGGGACGGAAAACAGGGTCAGTGAGAAGGGCCTTGTCAGAAGGAAGCTGCAGAAGGCCTTCTTTCTCTCCGCTCAGGAGCACACTGCAAGAAAACAAAGCATTGTAAGCATTAAACTTGAGTGAAATATAACAATTGCAACAGAAATAGTAATGCAACACTGATGCAAGCGATTTACGTGAAGTAGGAGTTGTCAAAGATAAGCGGGTTTGCAGTCCAAGGCCCTTCAAAACCAGAACGCTCCTTGTGGCACCTTCCCTGAAGCATTTGCAAGTATCAACCGTAATCAGAGAAGATAACTTGAATTACTAGTATGAACATTATCTTGGGAAAAATGGAAAAACTTTTAACATACCAATGTGTGCCCACCGGACAGAGCAACAATATCCTGATCACTTAAACCCATGTGACCAAACACATCCCTAAGATGGTCAGAACCTGAAGAATAATTAAGCTTTTTACTTCAGTATTTTCACATCGTACCTTGAAGAAAGGATAAACAACTGCAAAGTATTTGATAGTAAAAGAAATGACACCTAGGAAAATACTTGAAAATTATACAAACTTCTCACATGTAGCACTAAATTTATCCAATATTTAACAACATTCTGCCAATAACTACATCCACAAGAAACTACAGGGATAAAATATTGGACATGCGCTTCCTGTCATATTGAAAATTTTACTGTTTCTTTAAATCTGATTTTCTCCAGCAGACAAGGAAGTAGTGCTGGCCGTCTAAGCCAGCAAAAGAATCACAAGCAGATAATTCTAAACTTGACTTACTATTTCTAATAAATACTAAGATCTATTGAGGATCCACCATTAAGTAATAACATAAAAACATCGTGATGGATATATCTGCATACCTATAATCTGGCAACAAAATTATTAGGAATGGACCAATCACAATAAATATAATGAAATACCTTTCTTAGCATCAGGCAGCCGGCCTTCCTCAGGGGGTTCAGGCTTATCCTGTTCCCAAATAATTGAAGTTGTCAATCCAACAGTGTTAGGGACATAAAAGACACAAATGCGCGCGGCAGGCACAAAAAATAGAAATAAAAAATGTTTTGAAAAACACCAATGCAATCATCATTAAATTTATCAAATCAAGTTTTGAAAATTGAAATAAAAAAATACATTAAGAATGTGATTTCTTGTTATTAAGTTGTATGGAGATTACAATATTACATACATGAAATAAGTCTATATCTATCAACTATTATGAAAACCCAGTGCATTGTATTGAAACCTAAGACCTTAAAAATTGTATAACCAACTATTTTCTGGGTGCTGCAAATAGGATACAAGACAAGCCTTTGACTGAAATAAACAATCACACAAAAAACCACAATATTAGATATATAAAATGATTATATGTCTACAAAATATTATTAAAATCTCTAGCTTTACATACAAAAACAACATCTCAAATTTCATGCTCCTTTTATTCACTATATTAATTATTATCAGATACATGGCACAAGTATTTGTGTACCAATTATTATAAACCTCCACACCCTCTACATAGAACAATATTTATAAAAAAAAAAATCTCAGTCAAAAGACATAATGCTACATACTTGAAATGAGCATGTACCTCATTAGTAAAAACTCTTAACAACATATCAAGCTAAGACCCAAATATAACATCCAGTTATTCATTGAGAAGTGCAAATGCATTCCAAGAGGAGTGTCAAAATCCCAATAGATATTCACGTACAACTCATAACACAAGGAGATCATGAGTCTTCAATCTACAGTAGAACATTTTTAACACTGAACCAATGTTAACTGTTTTTATTGTTAGAAGTAAACTAAATATATTATATAATCCCAATTCAATCTAAAAGCTTAAGCTAATAAAATTAATGAACTTACTTATATATCAAAATCCATGTTTACCAAATTAATATAAATTGGACTATATTTTACTCTAATAACTACATTAATAACTACATTCATGACTAAACAATTTAAAAATTAAAGGAAAACTAAAACCTAAAAGAACTATATAAAATTATAATAAAACCAAGAAATGTAACATTCGTTTCTACATAAACCCCTAAATCTTGCTTTACTCATCAATTTCTAAATCAAAACCTAAAATTTGACATCTAAATCATTTTTTTTGGGGGGACAAATAGGCAACAAACCACCCTTTTTAAGGGAAGTGAGGGGGGTGAATAGGCGCAAGCTCAACTAACACCTATGCCCCCACCTGGGTTCGATCTCAGGTCCTCTCCCAAATAAATACCCAACACAAAAGACCTGGTGCCAATAGCCAACATTGCCATTTCATCTCTTTTGTAAATGTCAAGAATAAATCTGATAAAACAAATTAAATTAATGGGATTAGATCAAACCCAACTCTAAATTCATGGTTTCAATACTTAATATTCAAAGTGACGAGATAACAAAATCAAAGAAAAACAAATCCACGTCTAAAATCATTATACAAAGATTTACCTCTCTTCCCGGATGGAACAGAATCTCAGGTCCACCAGTTACCTCCACAGCCACAACTCCAGCCAACTGAAAACCAACAAAGACTACCATAAAACACCATGAAATCATCGTATTACAAAGAAGCAAAGCAATTCAAGGTCAATAGCTTCATTGTTCAAAGTTTCAGATCTTAAGAAAAATAAAAGTGCCATAAATGGCGACCTGGTAGAAGTCAGCATAGGAGAGGATGGGGAACTGCTCCTTGATCGGCTCCAGCAAACGGACGGCGATGTCCAGCCCATTGTTAGCACCATGAGCGAGCTCCGCCGAGTACCTGATCGTCCCGAACGGCCCTCCCGTCTTCGTCTTCACATCATACGTTCCCGCTGAGTGCCACCTGCTCACCATTTCCACTCATTCTCACAAAAAAAACCAACCAAAAATGGGAAAAAATCGATCAAAAATCCAAGAGCAAGAGATCATACGCCAATCGGAGCATGATCGGAGCGCAATTTTTCTCGGCGATGAATCCCCGGAGCTTCTTCTTCGCCTTCTCCACCGCCTTCTGGTACTCCTCGCTCACCGCTGGGTACGCCTTCACCATCCTGACCGTTGATTCGCTGCTAGATCGCTTGAACACCGTTAGATCAAACAAAAATTCATGGAAAAATCGAAAGAAAAAGGAAGGAAGGAACGTTGACTTCTCGAGCTTTTTACCTAAAAATTTTGGACTAAAGATGAGACCACGAGACGAGCACGAGCAGGCCACAATCGCAGTGTATTTATATAAGGTCTGCAATAAAGCTTCTAGAAGGATTGATATGACCGTTCGATCACTTCTTGTTAACGGCTGTGATTTTGTAGGATTTGAGCGGCTGCGATTTGATGAACTTTTAGTAGGTGGGGAGCGACTTTTGAGAGGTGTTGATGTGAAATGATCATTATACCCTTGGTTTAGTGAGTGGTGATTTGATAAGGTTGAAGGGTATGATAGGTAATCACAGTGTGAACACGGGCCACGTCGGATTGATTCCGTTTTGCTAAGGAAGGCAACGAGCTAATTGTGGTAGGACACATGGCGAATTATTATTTGTTGATTTCGCAGGGTCCACGTTGGCACCAACGAACGCCCTTGTGGACAGGATAACTTTTCTAGTGTTTTTACTTCTAACCCCCTTTAAAGATTTGAATTTATGCATATACAAGAAACTTTTTAATTAAATTAAATTTTAATATAATAATAATTTTAATATTTAAAATTAGTACTTGCAATAATTGTTTTTAATAATTTTGTTTAAAAATTTAACTTTTTTTCATAATTTAATTTATTAACTACAATTAAAATTCATAATTAATTAAAAAAGCATAAAATTTTAACTTCAAAACATGCAAATTAGTCAACTAAATCTGAACCCCAAACCTAGCTAGTAGTTATCACGTGCTCACAGCCAAGTTTAGTTCCACATCGGCTGTGTACTAGAGGCGTCTTGGGCTTATAAAGAGTTAGATAATCTTTCCTTTCAGGCCGGTTTTTTGGGATGTGGACCCAATTTCTAATGTTGTAAAGAAAATAAGTAAATAAAAATAATGTCTGCCACTAAATGGCCACCATTACTAACAAGAAACAAGCAACAAACTGGAGATTGACATCAAACAAGATGATACAGAGACATTAATGCAGAAAGCACCATCCCTGAGATATTGGATAATTTAATACAAGCTTGTTTTACTGCATGGGCAAAGACCATCATTCTATAGTTTCAGAGCAATTCCAGCACCAAGAATAGAACTCATGAAATATGGAAATCAATCTCCCATGATTTATAACATTTTAACACAATATCAATCACAATAAGTATTAAGGTTCAAGGATAGCCTTGTATTTAGTATGGTGGTAGAAGACCAACATAGTTGGATTCCATGCAATTTAGCACCTGGCTTGCAGGAATAGTAAGAGGAGTTCCGGTGATGGTCCTGATAGTTTTCGAGTTCACATCATATGCTGATATGGTGTTCCTCTGTTGCATAAAAGAAAGAATAAGAACAATCATAAGAGGAGAAAATTTTCTGCCTTAACAGAAGAAACTTCATTTTCAGAAGCAAATACTAGGATGATAATCAATGAAAACCGCAGCATTTATACATATCGGGTGTGTTTATGTGTGTGTGGATTTTGAGACTCTGGTGAAGGGCAAACTTCATTTTGCTTCTATTTCTTGGTAATGTTTACTACAACGACGTATGGAACCTTACGTATTTGGCGATATCCCAATCTTGACAGCATGTTTAGTGCTAGCAATTTAGCCTGAAAAACAGGGACATGGAATATGATGACAAGGGACGATGACAAGATATGGACAGGTGTTACCACTTACCAGCGAATGGGTAAACTAAGGCTAGACAGATTGAATTACATTAAATGATAAAGAGAAATACGTCTTGCTAACTTCACAGCAATTTCTCCATTTATTCATTTCCGGATTTTAATGTGAAATTAAATGCTTCAGAATTGAGATGCGTCTCCACATCTTGCAGTACATAATTGATCAATTCTCAGTTGTATGACTGATAAATAAGTTTATCCCAGATATGTAAGAAAAGTAAACATGTACATTTAAGGACAAAATTTTCAGTAAGGGAAGGAACTTACATGCAGTTCAAACTCGGGGCTAATTAAATTGTTCCTCAGATTTCTCACCAGTACCAAAATCTGCACATCAAACAAAGGCATTTCAATTGTTCTCCTACAAAAAGTCAAAAGTTATTTTGTAGCAACAGAGAAGTGGATATAAATAAGACAACTAAAAAATAAATTGAAAAGAGAATTTAGTTATATGCATCAATCAACCTAATCAATTGAAATAGATCATATGTTTGACAGAATTAGAGTTTATCAGACAGATTCTTTCAGTGATATATTGAACTAACAGAAGGTCAGATTCCACATGAAAGCAATACACTGATCAATTATGAAAAACAGAGAAGCAGAATTGAACTAAGCACAATTATTAGCCAAACAAGGATTTTTCAAAAAAAAAAAAAAAATTTACAGAATACGAAATTGGCCCCCTTGAATGGAAAGACAAAAACAAAAAATAAAAAATAAAAAATAAAAGGGAAGAATATGTGAAGAGCATCAACATGGTGTTCTGAAATTAAGGAGATGGGTTATTATAAGAAATAGAATAGCTTATAACACATTAACACCATATCCTTTTGAACCACTTTATACATGTAAGTTTGTCTTTAAAGTCTATAGAGCTTTTTAATGTCTTCAACATCACATGTTTAATGAAACCACACGTCAGTTGGAGAAAAGAAAAAAAATCAGAACTTACAGATTTAACAGTAATAGGGTCCATCTGCTTCAGTTTGTGCAAATAAACTCCCAGGGGCCATTTCATTTCAGGATCAACTAAACCAGCAATAAATCTGTATACCTCAGCCAGGTCGGGTATAACTACATGTTAAAAAATAAAGCATGATCAACAAAACTTCTTTAGATTATCTTATTGTTTCTGTATATGCTAAGGGCAATCACATAGGTAAAAACAAAATAATGAGGAAAGAAAATGGTATTGATTTCTCTAGCAGTCATTAATAATAAGGATAAAAGTGCCACTACTCTTGAGAAATAAAAAAAAAATGTAACAAACCATATCACTTCCAATTAATAAGATGATATTACCTAATTTAGGTGATGTTTTGAACAGTGGTGCACATGCATGTAATGTATAGTCTTCTGCTGGGTCATAAGGCATGTGCTAAAACTCTTGTTTCAGCCACAGAGCAACTAGCTTGCACCATGTTAGGATACATCCCCATGCAAGACAATAGCATACAGATACCATATAACTATCTATGGAAACATCATCCAGCCAAAAATGTAATTAATAGAAAAATAGTGGCGCCAATGTCAGCTATGTAAATGTATGTATTTGCTATGATAAAATATAGATTAGTTACATTGAGTTTTTCTAGGCAGCACCAAATACAATCACCATAAAACACAACAAATTCATAATGATTTAAAAATTACCAGGGTACATTTTTTGTGAATCATCTTGATTAGGCTCCTCGTAAGTTGCACATGATATATTAGCATTCCCAGTCCAGCTTAAATTTTCATTACAAACCCCTCCCATCATCTCCAGTTCCTTATCACCTGGATTCCATAAGTTATAAAATGTGTTTTAGTAATGCATGCTCTTCACAGTATGAATGCGACAGATGTTTCTGAAAGAATATGTAAGATCATGTTAATGCCTTCTGCTGTAGGAGGGGGAGTGACATAATCCAGTGACGGCAATGCTTTATTGAAAGGGTAATTTGCTGCTAGCGATCCATCAGCCCATGTATTGTATGCAGGAATGAAGTAATTAGATGAGTGAGAGTATGCAAAAGATTCATCCATAACTTCTGAGTCTGCAAAAGAGTCACAAATGGTGACAAACAAATTCAAAGAACCAGTAAAGAGTAAAACTACAAACATGAAGACAAAACCATCTACCATGACCAGGAGCTTTCTGCAAGTAAGGATGAGTTGCTTTGCGCTTTGGGCGTGGCGGGGGAACAAGTGCCAATATCCCATTCTTTTGAACCTTTAGGAAATATTTCTGAGCATGGCTGCGGATCTGCAAAAGAAAATGCTAGACATGAGTTGGCTAGGCCACTAGATTATGAAGAAAAAACTCTGGACATAAGTATTCATTTTTAATAACAGTCCTTAATAATACCCATTATTTTCCTCCTAGGTTATACCTTCTAAAATCATTTTTAATTTTTTATTCCAACCATTTCTAGGTCTTCCAAACAGTCCATTCCAATCCATAACCTTCAATGCAAGTATGAGACCATATTACATCAATCCATATCCACATTTTGGTTAATCTCTACCAAACATATACCAACACAAGCAAAATCCCACAACCAGAAAAAAAAATGATTATATGGCATTATCCACATTCAACTGAACAATGAAGCAATATCCTCTAATTAACATTAAATCAAAAAATGCTCACGCATTACTCAATGAACATGTTCACTATGCATGAGATTCAAGTAAATTATAATGAATAAAAAAGCACCTGGATCACAGTCTTTGTACCAACAAAATCTTCAACCTTTTTCCAGTCGCGACCAAACCTTAAACGGCAACAGAGAACAACCATAACCATTAGAGAATAAATTCAAATACATGCAAAGCAAAATCTTTACTAGTATTTAAAACAAATGCTGTGATTTAAAATTAAAAAAAAAAACAAAAAATGGAATGCAAATTAATTCACTCGAATTTAGAACATCTAACAGGAAAAAAAATGCTTTAAAAATCACAAATTCGTATTGGAAATAAAATCAAACAGATGATATGCAGCTAAAACATTGGCATAAAATAAGAAAGAACAGATTAAAAAAAGAAAATAACAGGATAAGGGCATCAAGGAAGCGCTCGTGCTCCTCCTCGGTCCAACGATCCCTGGCCTTGGTGATGGTGTAAGGCTTCCGCAGCTTCTTGGTCGCCACCTCCCCGCCATGACTCATGGATGCAAAACAAAAACCAAATCATGAAATTAATGAAGAAATAGATCAACAAGATAAGGATAAGGACCCCAATTCGGTAGCTGGCGATTCAAATTTCCTCTTCTGGATGCCGAGTTAGGCGAAAAGCGCGAAGAAGAGGATGTACCGAAAGGGCAAAGCACCATTGATGGGGAACAACCATTTGTAGGGTTACGGCAAGCGAACTATGCCTTATCGATCTACGCGGAGGGAGAGTTTGGCCGAGGATTAGGGTTAGGGTTAGGGTTAGGGTTAGCGAACTCCATGAGCCGTGCGAGCTGGAGCTCGCGAAGGGGGAGTTTGGGAAGAGAAAACCGCGAATGGGTTTGAATGTTTGCCTGAATTTATAAATTAACCCCTGTATTTTAATTTAATTTAATAGAAAGTTTACGAAGTTATTAATAATTAATTATGTGTTTTTAGTTAGTGTAATATAAGTTTTATTATTAATTATTAATTTTAATTTTTTTAATATGATTATTTGATGATATGATTCATCTATTTTAATGAAAAAAAAATCATTAAAAAAGAGAATTTTTTTTAATAAAAAAATGTTAATAATAATCAACTTAATAGATGGGTTTTTGTTTAATAACAGGGGAAAGTGCTTTTTGGTGCATGTACTTTTTTGATTTTTTCCCACTAATATTCAATTGAAGTATTTTGCTTTTTTTAAAATTTATTTTTTTTAATCCATGGAATTGATGTGTTGCCATTATAATTTTTTTACATCTTATCAATATCTCAAAAATCTTTAATATCATAAGAAGACATTATGCCATTTTAGAGTTTGATAGGGTGATAGTCTTGTCAGAAAGGCTGGAGATACTAATTATCATGCCGATTAGGTTTGGATGGAAATGAATATTAAGTTAGTATTAATTTTTTCTTGATAAAATCAATTTAAATTTTTCAATATTATTTTCCATATTTAATCTATAGAAACTAATTTAAAACCTTATTTAAAAAAAATTAATTTAAAACCCCCTAATATGATTTTATATTGTTTTTCGCTTCTTTAATAAATTTAGTAGTTTATCAATTTTTTTTAATTAAATAGATGATAAACAATGAATTTATTAAAACCTCAAATAAAAACTAATAAATGACAACAAATATTGGTCCATTTTTTTAATATATATATATATTGTAATTTTAAGTAAGTGATTTTGATTCTACATCTTAATAATATAAAAAAATAATCACCTTTTGATAAACCTCTTAATAAAAAATTATAATTTTTAATCAAAATACCGAAGGAAACCATTAATTAACAAAAAATACAATAATAGATCAATGGCCTTTGAGTCAATTGGTATCGGGTCTCTTGTATAGGGCGTTTATTTTGAGGAGGACCCGGGATTGAACCTCATGTCTTGCACAATGTGAGGGCACGTGATCGACGTTGAGCCTTATTTTCCATACGTGCACGTTCTTGGGGTTCTGGTGTTTGTCGCATTTATAAAAAAAAAAAACAATAATAGAGAAGAAATGACTCATGAGAGGTACAAGGAATCAATCACATAGCCACAAAAGAACCAAATTTTCCTTTCTATAAATAGCGCCACTGCCCATCTATTCACTAATATAAACACTCCTGACTTCAAATTCAAACCCAACGGCTAGTTTGGCCTTGGGTACCTTTGCCAACCGGCCAAACACCACTCAACCTCATCGGACACCCTCGAATGGATCATGTTTTGCCACGTGTTTCCCGCCAAACCAAAGCCATTCCCTCCATAAGTTTCTATATATAAAAAGTCTCACACTTTGGATGCCAAGGAAGGCAATGTTTCTCTATGTAGGGTATATGACTCTGTCTTGAATGTATAAACTATAAAGGTAGGCTTGGTAGGGATCATAGGGGTGTCCCTTTGGATTTTGCAATTGGATTATTGCATGTTAGGAGAGACTTGTTTTATGCTCCTATGTGAGGAGCCACCCTTCAACCTAAAATTAGTTCTTTTGTTTTTCTTATATGTATATTAAAAAAATAATTATTTCTAATCCAAGTTTCTAAGCACTGCATAAGTGATCTTATAAAATGATAATTGAATTGATCTTAAGCAAAAATGTGGACAATCCCAGTAGAGATATATATAATATGTGCTCTCACCCTGTATGAGCTAAGATTTAAATCTGCTTTCTCAAAAGGATATGCATACACAATTGAGTCAATAGCAATAGACTAAAAAAACATTAACAATTTTTTTTTTTATTGATTTTTTTAGAAAGATGGATAACTACAAATATTAAATAAAATTGAAGGTAAACAAAATTACAAAGGCTCACAAAAAGAAAAAAAAGGAAAAAAAAAAAACAAACACCCCACAACAGAAACAAATCCACAAAAAATGTTGAATAAAACACTAACACTAATAAAATAAGGGACGTTGCACCTAAGGACTAAAAACAATATAAAGGACAGGACAGATAAGCAGTGATCTTTTTTTAGATGTTAGGATCCATCAGTCTAGTTTGAGTCTTTTGGATCGTTAGTGAGTTATCAGCAAAGTTGAGTTTTTTTTTTTAATTAAAGTCGAATTTGATCCACTTTTATAAATATATATATATATATATATATATATAAATAAATTTATTTTAAAATTAGGAAAAAATAATATATTGTTCATCAGTTATATGTTAATGGGCCGAGTCCATTTGATTCTCAAAGAACTCACGTGCAAAACACGTGTTCAGGAACCCCTCCCTCTTCCCCGCCCCATTATGCCTTGCTTGTTTGGGGGTTTTATATGGTTTTATAAAGTATGGTTTTAGATAAAACCTTGCTTGGATCCAAGGTTTTTGACATGGTAAGGTTTATGGGGGTAAAATGGAGGTTTGAGAACCTCCATTTTAACCCCACTTCTCAACCCTCCAAATTGGGGGGTTGGGAGGGTTTTATATTTTTATATGACAAAAATACCCTTTAACTTTTGTAATAATTACATATATGCCATTTGTATTAATTCACTCTAAGCTAAGACATTTGCTTCATTTCTCAGAGCCCTAGCTATACCAGCTGCGATTTTCCCATTGTTGCAAGTCACTCCAAGCTTAGCCGGAGCTTCACCGGACCTCCGTCGGACCTTCACCGAACCAAAGTCGAGGTAAGTTACTATTAGAACCCCAATCTATGTATTTAAAATGAGGGTGCTTGCTCATTGAACAATGTGTGGTTGTTTGTTGGAAAAAAATTGTTTTGTTGTTTGTATGAATTCATAGATTTAAATTTATACAAAGGTGCTGGTCATTTATTTGTGTTGTTTTGTTATCTAGTGATGGTTTTTGCAAAATTCCAATATCTTGTTGAATATATATAATCTCTAGTATTGAGTAATGGGTCATTGTCTTTGGTAGGATTTTGTTTTTGCAGGCTGTGCTCATGATAATGGCATATATTTCTTTGTTTCTTATGATGTTAACACCAAATTCATTTAAGTGGTACAAATATCCCATTGAAAGATGCACTGATGCTGTTCAGATGACTTAATAAAAAATTAAGAAAATATTTAAAAGATGCAGAACGTAATTTTTGCTCAATTAGCAATGCATCTGGATCAGTCATAATAGAGACATAAACATTTACATCAAACCTAAAATACAAAGGCAAAATGTTCCAAGTATAGCACAACCTAGTATTGTCATGAAATTTGCCATATAAACCAGTATTATCAAGTTCAACAGCTTGACACAAAGGATTTTTTTTTTTTTGCTTGAAACAGATAATTTCATATAGTGATGAACATTTTCAAGTTCTAAGAAACCTAAGTTATACCAAAAATTTGATATCATGGCATCTATCATATGGTTAGATTAAAGAATAAAGAGCACATTAGACATTTAAGAGGATATCTCAATGTTCAAAATTGAACCAATAATTTTATTTTTTAGGTTGAAATCGTAAGCAATATCCCATGGTTATCAATTAGAGTCCAAGGCAAATACAGGCCTAACCATGACAATACCAAAAATTTGATATCATGGCATTTATTTTCTAATGGAATTTTTTCATCATTATAGTCTGGTCCTTCTAATTTAATATTTCATTTCATTTGTTATCTTATTTCATTTGAAGTAAATTTTCCTTTTGTATTTTTTTTTTTAATATTTATGAATAAACTTTTCATGCTTTATTAGATGGAAGATGAAAAAATTGCATTATGTAAAATGCTTCTCGTACGACAATTGTTGGATAATCCTGTCATGAAATTGCATCGCCTACATCATATAGCAACAATTCAAGTTGTTATTGCCGTAATTGTTCGGCTTGTGCGACGCCGGATTGAAGTTAGACGAAACAAAAGTCAAATAACACATGAGATACGGCTCGAAGGCGACCGAGCAAGAGATGAATTAATGTCACACTTGTTGTCAAGTGATTTATGTCATAGTATGATTAGAATGGGTTCTTCAGCTTTTTTAGGTTTATGTGATATGCTAGTTAGAGATGGTGGTCTTCGAGCAACTTTGCACGTGTCGGTCGAGGAACAAGTTGAAAAACTCTTTATGTATTAGGTCATAATGTTACACATCGTGAGTTATCTTTCTTTTTCCGGCGTTCCCGTGAGACCACTTTTAGGCATTTTCATAATGTATTGCAAGCTATAATAGAGTTGGAGGACAAATTTATAACACAACCTGATGGGGCACAAATTCCTTCAGAAATATTCAGATAGAATGATTCTATCCATATTTCAAGGTAATGAAAAAAATTTATTAAATTGCAAGTTCACTATAAATACGTGAAAAATTTAGAATAAAATATGAGATGTGTTAATGTCAGGATTGTGTTGGTGCTATTGATGGAACACATATTCGGGTCAAAGTTTCTAGTGCTGAAGCTCCGAAATATCGTGGGAGGAAGGATTATCCAACACAAAACGTGTTAGCGGCATGCACGTTTGACTTAAAATTCACATACGTGTTACCTGGGTGGGAAGGAACAACATCTGATTCAAGAATAATAAAGAATGCATTAAGTAGACCTTATCCTCTAAGAATTCTAGAAGGTATTCATAAGTATGATATAATGTTGTCCACAATTCCATATATACACTCAACATGATAATAACATTTATTTTATTGTTAGGAAAATATTATCTTGTTGATGCGGGATTTATGTTAAGAAGTGGACTTATTACACCATATAGAGGAGAGCAATATCACTTGAAGGAGTATTCAAGGAATCCACCAACAAATCCACGTGAATTATTTAATCTTCGTCATGCGTCATTGCGTTGTGCCATAGAACGAGCATTTGGTGTTCTTAAAAAGCGTTTTCCTATAGTGGGAAGTTCAACCGAGCCGCATTATGGTTTAGAAACACATAAAGAAATTATTTTTGCATGTTGTATTTTGCATAACTACCTAATGGGAGTAGATCCCGATGAGACACTAATTGCACAAGTTGATGATGAACTACGAGATGTAGCGGGAGAAGAACATCGTGCTAGTGGGGAGAATAATGAAGAAACTATTCAAGGAGAGATCATTAGGGATGCAATAGCGATGGAGATGTGGCAAGATTATATTGAATGATGTAATTCACAATAGAGTGTCCTAGTATTGTTGTATTGCTTTGTGTTTTGTTTGAGTGTTAAAAACCTTGTATTACTTTGATGTTGTTATGTGGCAAGAGCTTGCATGTGATTGAGCATTATTGGAATTGTGACACTTGTGTATTAATGGTCCTTAGTTTAGTACTTTGATGTTGTCATAGTTTACTAGACTTATTTATTGTGCATCTTATTACATGTATAGCATTTTTTTCTATTGCATTAATTTTTCCTAATGTAAATAATATATTGTGCACCATATTAATATCATAATCATTGTTATGTATTTATTTTTTGATGTAGTTAGAAAAATGCCAAAGAGAAGAACAAGTGCAAGCACTAATGATGGAAATACCACATGCATATGGACCGTTGTGATGGACGATGCTTTGATAGATGCATATTTGCATCAACAAGCAATGGGAAACCGAGTTGGAGGAACTTTCACTACACATGCATTGGATAATATAGTGAATGAGATGAAGGGTAAATTTCCGATAAACCAATAGACAAAGAAAAAAATTGCAAAAATCGCATGAAAAAAATATAAAAAAAGACCATTTACACGATGCTATGACATTTTCAAAAATGGAATGAGCGGATTTGCTTGTAGTCCAACAACGGAAATGTGGGATGCCGAGCCGGAGGTGTGGCAAAACCTAATTGAGGTTTGTTTATTTGTTCATTATAACATATGCGTGATTATATACATGACATGCTATTGACATATTTTTTTTGGATAGGTTAAACCGAAGCCTCACGAATGGATGAACAAGAGTATTAGAAATTATGAAAAAAATTAGTTCAACTTTATGGCCAAGATAGGGCAACTGGACAACATGCCGAGACCTCGTCAGAGATGAGAAGAAGAAGACTTCAAAATTCGGGAAATACGTCACGTAGCCCTTATTCGGCGGACACAATCAATGATATTGACTTTATGGTTTCCCAAAATGAAGTAAATTTGGAGAATTTGTGTGAGAATGAAAATATGACTTCACATGACAATGAAGTTGAAGATGAAGCTTCACCACTAGATCAACCATCACAATTTGAGGCTCCAAGTTCTTCTAGGTCCAAAAGAATTAGAAGAAATGACAATCATGAAGATGCAGACATGTCCATAGCCCTTACGTCAATAGCTAGTGCTCTCGTTCAATCAACTAAGACAATGGAGAAAACAAATGCAACCATAGAAAGGTCCACAATTGTGCTAGAACAATGTGTTGCAAATCGGGATCCACTTAAAGATTTTGATGTATGGGATATGGTTACAAACATAGGAATACCACAATCTCTCCATACCAAGGCATATGTGTTCCTCGTCAAAGACCCAAAAATGTTAGAAAGTGTGATTAGATGCCCGGACTCGCATCGCAAATCGGTGTTGTTGGAGTTAATGGGGCATCATCATGAATCACAAGACTAAAAATGGAAGGTTCGTAATTTTTTTGGATATTCATATCTTCATTTGAACACGAAAGTAATTTATTTTATATAATTTATTTGCTTAGAGTATTCTTTTATTTATTTTCTTTTATGTTATTAGTACATGAATTTAATTTGTTTTCAAATTTTTTTCCAATTTATCCGGGCGACTATGGTGGTTACTACATCATCACAATGGTTTGTTACCCAATGTTTTGTTAAATGAAACAATGTTAAGTGTGGGATTATATTATATGCACTACTTTGTTAA
Source organism: Dioscorea cayenensis subsp. rotundata (assembly GCF_009730915.1). Classification (NCBI taxonomy): domain Eukaryota; kingdom Viridiplantae; phylum Streptophyta; class Magnoliopsida; order Dioscoreales; family Dioscoreaceae; genus Dioscorea; species Dioscorea cayenensis. Next base: position 20,452,777 of record NC_052482.1, read on the forward strand.
TTGTGAACAAATTGTTGTTAAGTGTGAATTTCATTATGTCGACTATTTTGTTTTTTGTGGACAAATTTATATTAAGTGTTCGTTACATTATGTCGACTATTTTGTTAATTGTGTAAATTGTTGAATTTCTTTGTTTTTTTTTATGTGAACTTTGGTGTTCATTAGACTTTGTTCATTGTGTAAATTGTTCGATTTTTTTTTTAATGTGAAATTTGGTTTGTATCAAGATTTTGTAATTGAAAAGTTTTATCATTTATTGTTATAACTTAATTGTAATAAATAAAAATATATTATTACAAATTTATGTTTGATATGTATATATTTTAACATTTAAAGGGTCTTTTTTGTAATTTTAATATATAATTTTACTTTACTTTACTTTCAAACCAAGCATAACATAGTTCATAAACCTTCATTTACTCTACCTTTGTCCCAAACAAGATATGGTTTACAACCTCATTTACCATACTTTATCATACTTTATAAAACCTTTCCAAACCTTCAAAACAAGCAAAGCATTAGAGCCCGCCATTCTTAGATTTCGAGCAGGGACTCTCGAGCTCTGAGGGCGGCAATGGCGAACAAGCTCATCAGCCAGATGGGTCTCCCCCTACCCATCGCCAATGTCTTCGCAGCTCGAAGCATCATTACTGCCAAGGTCTTCTCCCCTCGTGGTCCTTTCTCCATTTTCTCGTTTTCTTTCGATTTCGCGGTGAATCTCTGCATTGGATCAATGCCTAAACCCTAATTTCGTGTTATGGTTTTTAAGGATGCTCTCTCCCTTCCAGAGTCTGATCTGATGGCTTTGCTCGACTTGGGCCGTGACCAGGTTTTGAGCGCCATCGCAAGGATCAGCGAGATCACATGTCCGCCGTATCAAACTGTGAGATTCCAGCTTGTTCTTGTACCCTGATTTCGATTATGGTTTTGTTTTTCACGGAGATGGGGCTGATTTGGATCCTTTTCCAGGTGCTTTCGCTCATGGAGGACCGTCGGAGTAGTGGATGCCATGGTGGGCGTCTCCGGACGCTGTTGAAGGGTCTTGATGAGGCTCTGGGTGGAGGAATACCTCCCGGTTTGCTGACAGAGTTGGTTGGCCCCTCGGGCATTGGTAAAACACAAGTAGGACAAACCATTCCTAGGTTTTGTTTTGTGGATCTATTATATGATTGAAACTGAGTGTTAGCAAATTTATTTTTGGTTCATGATACTCAGGTTTTGTTTATCATCATATAATTCAATGCAACTGGATAAGTGCTGGGGAATATTAACATGGTTGAGTTAAATTTTGTGTTTGTTTTACTGTTTGTTTAAACCAATCAGTAGTTTTTTTAGGATTTTCTTCATTGAAAATTGTATACTGTTTATATTTGGCCTCGAATCTTGGGTTTGGACATGCTGGTAATTATTCAAGCATATGTGTTAGTGGTTGATGGATTATGAGGCTTGCTATGTTTGGTTGATGGGATGCTCCATAAAATTTTGTCAAATGGCAACTCGTTTTTGTTGTCCTGTATTGCGTGTCCTTGTGATTGTTTCACTTGGTGTCTGGTTCTTAACTGGATAGTGATTCTAGTACGTATTTTAAAGTCTACATATTACTGAGCACAAAGAGATGACAGTGCAATTTAGTTATCTAAAATGATGACGGTTATGTTTGGAGTAGCATAAATGCATGCATCTCCAATGACATAAGTAAAATGTCAAAGGTTAGAATTACCAAACCGTAAACTCTCTACCTCACATACTCAATCCAGCTCACATTGATATACAGGGCACTCTTTGAATTTTTAATTTATCTTGTTTGTTTCTGTGTGTAGTTTTGCCTAAAGCTTTCACTTATTGCGGCATTGCCTACTTGCTATGGAGGGCTAAATGGTCGTGTAATATATATTGATACAGAATCTAAGTTTAGTTCACGAAGGTATGTCTTTGTCTGGCCCTATCTTTATGTTTCTGGTGATTCCTTCTGGTTGATTGGATAAATAATGTTCTTGACAGGATAATAGAGATTGGAGAAAATAGTTTTCCACAGATATTTCAAACTGAAGGGATGGCACAGGAGGTTTTTTGAAAAGCTTGTTAGAATTTCTGAATTTTCTTCTTTTTTACCTTAGTATAAGAGTGTGATCCCAAGCATGGCATCTTCGTCATTGTCTTCTGTGGCCAGTGATATTTGGATAAAACAGGGATTAAACTTTGATGCCTCTTTTTTTAATTAAAACTTAAACCTCAGTTGCATTTATTACCTATGTTTTCTTCGCAGTAACTCTGAGCTATTTCGATCATCTATGTTGCAGATGGCTGGGAGAATTGTCGTGTTGCGACCAGCATCCTTATCTGAATTTACACAAAGGTGTGTCATGATTATATTCTCTTTGCAGTTAAACTTTTTTCATTAGTAAATTGTTCTCACGACTCTATTGTTGCCCACATAGGCTTGAGCATATATGGTTAATTTTAAACCTGATAGTTCTTTTGCAGCTTGGAAAAGATCAAGTTATCCCTTATTCAGCGTGAGGTGAATTTGTTGATCATTGATAGCATGGCAGGTTTAATATCAGTGTAAGGGAAATTCATTTTACAAATGTAGAAATGCTTGTTTATTAATTAAGTTGGTTGTGTTGTCCTGCCAAATATTTGAATGAACGTGTAATGTATATTAACGTTATTTAGACTTGATCATTGTTTGTTCTTAATGTAAATAAGACCAGTATTTTCTGTTATCCTGATGCATCAATATGTTGTGCTCTTAGGTGTGCAAGCAAGCACTTTAATTCAGCTGTGAGTCTTTACTTATTGCACAGATATTGAAAGAATATATTTTGAATTCTTCGGTATTTAGAAACCCAAGGGAGAATGAAAGCTGTACCAGAGGTTCAAGGCAACAACCACTGGGATGGACCCTTTCATTTCTGAAGTAAGATTTCTTGTTTTTCTTCCAAAATGTTCTTGTGTCATATTTGAAAACATTCAACTCCACTATGTTAAGTCTTTGATTTTCTGCTAATGCTTCCTTCTTTATTCTTATTTAGTGTAGGGGTATTTTCCTTGCCTTCTCAATTAATGATGGCCTTTGAGATTTTCTGAGTATTCGTGGTTTGATATTTGTGTGATTGATACATTTATAGGTCAGTTGCTGAATTTTCACGGATTCCTATTGTGGTAACAAACCAAGTAAGGGGACAAAGTACTGAAGCATTTCATTATCCATTTGAAGGTCTTCTACTATATTCGAACTCGCATAGCATTTTAATTGGTCAATAAAATAAAGCCAAGCTTATAACACTTTTAGGACTTGGAGGGGATGACAATGTAACCTCTGAGAGGCTTGAATCACATCTCGTTGCTGCTCTAGGCATCCAATGGGCTCATGCTGTAACAATTCGTCTTGTATTAGAGGCTCATTCAGGTATCTTGTCTTCTTTCATTAGAACTGGGAGTTCCAAAGTGTTGTTTCAGCACATGAAAAATCTTGTTCTCTTTGCATCTAAATGACTGACTTGAATTGCCATTTGTTTTTGTTCCTCTGGAAGGCTGATTACTGTTTTTGCATTTATCCTAGATACATCTAATACTATTTCATCTTGCAATTGATTCTTTCTTGCATCATAAAGCATGGGCTACAGAGAATTTATTGCATGCTTATTTTGATTATTTATTATTTAAAGTATCTTTTGTTCATTACCAGTGATCAATTGATAGACCTAAAAGTTCTGATCTTCTGATTTCAGGTCAGAGATATATAAAGGTTGCAAAGTCCCCATTTTCTCCACCATTAGCTTTTCCATTTATCGTCGATTCATCAGGGATTGTACCATTGAGCGATGATGGCATTGAACTGACAGGGCAGGAAATAAGCACAATCCGTTTTCAAGGTATAATGCCAAGGCTTGCATGATTTTATTTTTTCTGGTTTGCTTTGTCATTCTGTTCTCACCCTATCTTTTTTGTCATTTTAACCTTAATGCAGTGCAACAAATCTAATCATGTGATGGCTGAAGTAAGTTCTCGCTTATTCAATACCTTGTTTTTTATGGATTTTTGTTGAGTGTATGTATGACTTGGTTTCCCATGCATCTTTAATGAAAATATCACCATTAGAAGTAACAGCTTAATTCAAAGTAATTTGTCATTGGATCTGTTTATCCTTAATATATATAAGTAGTAGAGGGCCTGGTTAAAAAGCCAGCACTTTGTAGATATTACCATTATCATTATTGTTTTCATGTTATTTTCATTAAAACTCTATTCAATACAATCAAAGTTGGGGTACAATTGGTCAAATGAGCCCACCCCATCACCAAGCCCAGCCCACATTACCCTTATGTTTCCCCTAGTTTGACACATCCAATGGTGCGAGTTCTTTTACTTAAAGTTGGTCTGCTTGAAATTGCAGGTTGTGGTACTTAAGTATTTGGAGATGATTAGCAAGGTAGAGCAAGGCCACAAAGGCGTGCAGCAAATCTGGAAGGCTTTGAAGGGAGCCTGTTCTAGTATTTCAAAATTTTTAGAATATTTTTTTTTTTTAAATATACATATTTGCAAAAATGACTACTGAATTCTAACCAGAAAACTGTAGCACACAACACTAAAAGTACATTTTATAATGCTTGCACTTTTATATGTGAATTTGTCTCTCGCGCATGAACAATTTGAGAAATGGAAGTTTGGGTTTTAAATCATCCTATGCTACTAATGTTAATTAATGCATATAGCAGGCAGGGTGTCTGTGCATGAATCGACAAGATAGTGATGTCCTAGCCACCCGTTGATTTCTTTTCTATTGGAAGCCAGTACCAAACCGCACTTGGTGAATAGGTTCTTGCTTTGACACCAGCTCTTTAATTCAAGTGATAGTGCATGAATATTGTCATAGCATGTTGAAGACTGAAATCGTAAATCAGATTTTAAGAGAATACAAGTGCAGACTGAACTTTCTTAGAGGCCCATAATAGATTCCTAAAATTTTGATCTGAAGTTGAGACATGTTTTAGTGGATATAACTATATAAGCTCATCATCTTTCCAATACTTAACATTGCCATGACTTGCATTTTGTACCAGTGGTTATCCACTGTCAGCCCTTCAAATGCAGCACCCTCAATCTTTCTTGCTATATTCCAATGCGAGTTTCTAGGTACATATCTTGATAGTTTGTGCATGTTCTACGTGTTTGATACATATAATTGTTCCTTGATCTGAGTTCGTAGTTGATCTGCATCTTCTTATATTATCACAAGCTCTCATAATATAATCAAACTGCATTTGTAGGCTTTTCCAATCACTTTTACTGAAGTAGTTGACAATCTATTATCCCTTGTGAATTTCTCGCGAAGTTGTTACTAATATGTTCTTCATTGATGCTGATGTTTATATTTTTGGCCCTCTTTTAGTACATATTTTGATCTTGTCATGTATTTTTTATGCATAATTAAAATTTTGCGTGTCCCTTGGCTCATATCTATGGCAGTTTGCGGGGGATTGCGATATCTGGAAGCTGGTATGTCCTTATTGATTTTAAAGTTATTCTCATGAGACTTTAATATTAAAAAAATGGCAGGAAAACTGAGTCTTTTTTGATGCGTGTATGTTCAGCCACTTGTTAAACATGCACAAATAACTTAGAACTTAGTTTTTTCATAAAAACGCTGTACTTTAATCATGGATTCATGGGTACTTGATGTTGAACGACCCTTAGAAATCAGGCTTTCATGAAAACGCTTTACTTTGATCATGGGCGGTTCATGGGTGGTTGATGTTGGACAACTCAACTGCCTTTTAGTTATGGGCATGCTCATCTCTTTTGTCGAAGTACTGCTCTCTTTAATTTAAATTGATTTCTCACATAAGTTTGTATATTTATTTTTCCGTATGCCATCAATAGGGTAAATCTGAACATAGATCTCTATGATCTATTCTAGTTTCACTTTCACCCAATATATTGAAAAGCTGATGGCTAAAGTTGTTCATGGACATATGTCACTGTAGTTATCTTTCTCTTATTGCTTTCTTATAGGTGAAATCATTGTACTTTCTTGTCATCTGGAACAACAGATATTTATGCATAAGCATAATGACATTTAGAAACCATTTTTTAGGTCATTTGAATTCATTATAGTTCATTGTTTTCTAGGCAATCTTTTTTTAATAAATTAGGGATAAATATTTTTTTATTTTTTATATTATACTTGAGAACTCGAAACCTCTTAAATATAAGTAAAATAAAAAATTAATCGATTATGCTTGATTTTTTTAGGCAACTGAGTTATTTAAATTTATTCAAAATATGAAGATAAAGTGAGAAACTTATGTGGATTTCCATAATACCGGCTCGCTGAACACAACAAATAAAAAATTCATTTTGTAAGGCCCTGATAAAATCTAAAAATTAAAAATAAAAAGAAAGGAAAAAAAAAAAACATAGAAATCCAATGCCCCCATTAGCAGGAGCAGTGATTGGATTGGGAATTGAGAAGGAGGGCCTAAGTCTAATCTGGTGAGCTGTTTTCCATGGTCCATACAGATAAAAATAAGCCAAATAAGAGGGGGTAGGGTGTAGAGTCTAGGGGGATCCATTGATTTGATGTGGAACCGACGCTAAAACAACAAATTCCTATTCGAGCAAGTATGCAATAATGTCATAGCACAGCAATGTACCCAAAGAGGATGCTCTTATGTAATTGAAGACATTTCAATCAAGGCAAAAGCAGATAGCGACCTCTTGTTGGGTCATTATGGGAATGCTCGAATGTCATCTTAGTAGTCCACTTCCTTTTAAAAAAAAGAAAAGAAAAAAAAAAAAAGAAGATATATTCATTTCTTTCCCATCCCACCACCACTTGCTCATCATCTTAACCCTTAAGCTTCCCACTTCTTTTGTCTCTTGCATTATTATTATTATTTCCTTTATATATATGTCTAGTATGTTATGCCCTATCATAACTTATCTTTTTTTTTTTATTTACTAAAATTCTTCTTATTATTTTTTTTGTGGATGTAGTTCTCTTATATAAACAAGCATTATTTAGTCACATGAACAAAGGTATGCAATTTTATAATTTTTTTCATCAATACATACTCCTTGGTAGGGTACAATTGACCGATATAAATATTGACATATAACATGAACTAACAATCAAAATTAAGTAAAAAAAAAAACATAAATATTTAATAGATTAGTCATAATTCTTAAAAATAAGTATTTATAAAATTTTTAGATTAAAAATAAAATAGTAAATAAAAAAAAAACTTTGAAGGTTTAAATCTAAAGGACGAAAATCATTAAAAGATTTCTTTCAATATGCTTTATCAATGTCCCCAACTTTATTATTGAAATTTAAAATACAATCAGAAGTGCCCCCTTGACTGTCGAACTAAGTTTTAGTTTCATCAATTACTATCTTACTAAATGCAGCCTAGCAACTTCGAAACTTCAAGCAATCCAATTATAGATAGAAGGCCTGAGAACCGCTTAATTTGTCTTTTTGTCTTTTATGAACAAATGGAAATGAAGAAAGATCAGTATACTTAAAAGCAATATGTACTGTGCCATGTTTAATGTGGTGTGAAAGGTGTGAAAGAAGTTGTTAATGAATTGGCATGTGATTAGACTAATGGTCCCAAAAGCCATTCTTGACCCACTAATGCGCTACTACATAATATGTCTTTCTCTATATGTCCACTCTTTATCTTTCCCTCGCTTCTCTTTATGTATCTTAAGATTATTACTATCATGGACATAGTGCATCTGCTATATGTACTATTTAAAACAAAGGAGAGTATGATTTATGATATGATGTGATATGTTACCATTAAAAGAATGGGGTATAGTATTTGACTAAATGAGTTTCTATGAATGGATATGAAGAGCCCACGTCCGCTCTTGATCGGTAACCTCGTACCCTTCTGCCGACGGTACAATGCCCTAATTTCCTAGTTTACCTTTGGTGGGCCCCTCCTTCTATAATTCTTTTTTAAGTGCCAAAAGTCCATAGTAATTAATATAACATGTATTTTAATGTTATTATTATTACTTTGGTCCTTATTAAAAAAAACATAGTTCTAAAAAAAATATTATTATTAATTTTTGTTAGTTCAAGGATTATTTCTGAAGTAACTCACTTTAATGGTTTTTAGCTCAAGGACAACAGCTTCATTATTCTTTTTCTTTATCTTGATTTCATGGTATATGATTATTAAATTAAAAAGGTTAAGTTGATAAGGAAGAGGATTGAGATATATATGTTCACCTATGTTTGCTGATTGATTTGAGTTTATTATTACTTTATTAAGTCTACTAGTTAGCACTTAATAAATTGAATGATATTATCTTGAATATCTTTGTTCCATTTCAAGTTACTTTACCATATAATTTTTCAAGCAATGAAATGAGATATTTTCTTTGCTGAAAAGTGGAATGCCTGTTTGCATTGTTTTCCACAGCCAACAGATTATTAGTAAGATTTTAATGAGGTCTTTTCATCACAAAGTATTAACTTTTTCTGTTTATTCCCAATTCCAGGACCACTACTTTCAAGTCCCTTGTACAATCCTAAATGTTTGAAAACTATGATTATTGTGTCATTGTGTGTTGATAATGATCATTAGAAACCTGTTAATGTTGAGAGAGAAAGTGATTAAGGAATAACAAGAATAAAAGCATGCCTTGTGGATATGATATGATTAAGAATGTGGATTATGCCTGGTATCCACTCAGAAAACTAGTGAGGTTTCACTGGCAGGCATGCAGGCTTGCAGCACTATTCCCAACCTTCACCTGGGAAGCCAAAAAAAAAAAACATAGGTTCAATTTTATTGTTTCAGAAAAACATTTTTGACTCTTTGAGGTGCCATAACTGATGTCCCTTTCCAACCACATGAGGCTTATCTTTTCCATCCTCCATCTCAACTAAGTCATGATAAGGTTTTTATTATTTCAACATGCTTTTCCTGTTCCTACCTTGCTCTTTGTCCATTAGATCTGTTAGCTGTACTAGGATATTGAGACATCTCCTTTATTTTTATTATTATCACAATTCATCTACTTGACAATGGGGTATAATTTAGACTGCGTATCTTTATTTATTTATTTTTTTTTAAGTTTATCTCACCTGATTATATTATTTAAATTGATTTAAACTTATTTTAGTTTATATTTTTAATTTTTTATGAAGTAGAAAATTTCAGATATTTTGTAGATTTTAAATCGGAAAATCTCTTGTTTAAATAAAAGAGTCAAGTTGGTGTGACTGTGGATAATATTTTGAGAGATTTTTTACTTTATATTATCACAGATTACTCAATAGGAAATAAATTTAATATTTTATTTTTGCTCATTTACATACATCTCTTGTTTGCAATTATTTCTCCACTCTCTTTAATTATTTAGTTTGTTTCTTAGCAAAAATATTTTATGTTTAGATCATTATTTTTGTTTAATTATATGTTTTCAAAAATGTTATTTGTGGAGGAAAATTCAATTTTAGTCTATCTAGGTTGCATGATATAACAAGAATAAGAAAAAGAAAAAGAAAAAACCACTATTAAAAGCAAAATATAAAGCTGTTGAAAATTTTTTAAGTCAGGAATACTTCAAAAATAAGCAAGTGTTACCTAGTCTTTTGAGAAACTAAAATAAACTTCCATAAAATGACCCATGTCTATTCTATCTATTCTATTTATTTATAGGTGAGGATAAACACATCATACCGTCAAAGCAAAAGAACAACCAAACGTCCTCATAATTTATGTTTCGTCTGGTTCCCAATCATATCCACTTGCCGGGCCCTGTTCTTTCCTTTCAAGGTATGCAACTCTCTCACTCTCTCACTCATAAATTTATAAAAAGTAGGATTAATTTTTCAAGATTATTTTTATTTAAAATATATTTTAAAAAATATATAGTTGAATATAATTTATTGGATGTTGTAAAAATATTCAAATATAGAGTGTAAATTTAAAAAAAAAAATAATATTTAATACTTCTCAAATTTTTTTAAATGGATAAATAAAAAAAAAAACTTTTAAAATGAGACAAGTAAACAAGACTAGAGAGCATTAAACATACTACTATGTCACCTATATTTGCTACTAGAGGGAGGCATAGTAGATTTTTTGTGAGGCTTTGGTATCCCCAAAAGTTAATTTTTTTTTTTACTTAATATATATAGGCCATCAAAAATTATTTTTTTTTAATGTATATATTTAAATTTTAAAATTTTAAATTAACTCTGAATATTTTGTTATTTACATTGAACTCTTAGATTTAGTGTCAAGATGTATCATTATTTACTAAAGAGAAGTTAAGAATGTTTTTTTCTCATCTAATACATACTTGAAAGTTTTAATTGTTATTTGTTAGTAAGCAATTTGGTAATTTTATATGGTATGAATTTAAATTTAAAATTAAATTATTTAAAAATATTTAGGGATATAAAAAAAATTAAAGGTTATTTTTCTAATGAAATTGCATGAATCGGAGGGCTCAATGGTATTTTTCTCCAATAAATAAATAATGATAATATAATAATGTAACATCATGGTACTAAAAAAATAAACAATAATTTTCTAGTGGAGGAGAAGGGAAATAATATTAAAAAGGAAAGGAGCTTGACGCAAACCAACGACGTCCACAACTTTAGGAAAGAAAATATTAAAAGATTCTAGAGTGACCAACAAATTAATAAATAATTAAAAAGTTAAGGGAAACGTTTCACGGTTTTATTGGGTAACCGGGACCAGCCGGTGGGTCGTATCTAGGTTGTTTTCCATAACCGGAAAAAACGGCGAATACGAGAAGAGCCGGTTTAAGGTTGTAAAGTTACCGGAAGGGGAAATGTTTCTTTTTTGGTTGGTGGTCTTGTGGGTCCCGCGCTTTGATTTGTTTCTCGTGTTTCCTCTATCCGTCCCCACCATCTGTTCACCATCCTGATCAACGGCTCTGATTTCATCTTGGCTGATGTGTCATTGTCCCTTGGTTTGGTTGGCAGTCATTGATTGATTGATTTGAGATGATGTGGCCCAATCTTCTCTTATCCTTGTTTTATTTCCTTTTTTTTTCTTCTTTTTTTTTTTATTGAATTATTTGAATTTTTATTAGAGTTGAAAAAAAAATTATAATTTAATTTTAGATAATTTAGGAAGGTGACCATCTCCATTTTGTCTTCTTGCCATGTTTGACATGTGTGGTAGGTAGTTGTTTGTGAGTTGCATTCTAAACCATAAGTTTTTTTTTTCTTTTTAAAATAATGTTTCAACTCTAATTTTCAGAGTTGTTGTTGTTGTTGTTGTGATATTAAAAGTTGTACTTATATCAAAATGGTGTATTACTTTTTTTTAAAGTGAGAAAAAGCTATGAAATTAAACCCTCAGAAATAGTTATAAATTGATATATCATTAATAAAAGTTATATTAAAATAATGTATGTTTTTTTACATGTGAAAAAGCCATGGAGTTAAACCCTCAAAAATAGTTATAAAATAATATATTATTTATAAAAAAATTTAGTTATTTGAATAAATAGTTTTGAGTTCAAATTTTTATGTTTACAAAAAAATATTTCGTTTAAAAACTCTGCTCTTGAATATTAGTTTGAAATTAGTTTAGAGTAAAAAAATTAAAATACTAAACTTTTTTTTTATTGAAAAAGAAGTTGTACGGTATGTTTTAAAACCGTATGAGGATGTACTTTGATTTCTTTAGTAGATAAAAATATAAAATCTTATATTGCACAGCACACCAACAAAATGTCCTTCTATAGTACAATTAACTGTTCTTAAAAGTACCAATTTGGGTATGACCCTTGACATTTTTCCCTCTTGTGTTGTTTCTCTTTGACATCTTTTAATCATCCATTTCTTATCATAGTCCTGCATGCAACCATCATAATTGCACACAATCTTTCTTTTATCTTTTTACCCTTTTTCTTTTCCTATCATTATTTTTTTAATATCATGTGTTTTATTTTTTATTTATTTATTTTTAAAAATTAAACGTTGACACGTGATCTCAAAATTTGAATAAAAAAGATTAATCTTTGAATCTATTTGTTCTTTCATTTTGTATGAGCTAAGATCAAAATTTATAAGCGTACACTCTCCAACCGGCGATGGCTAATTTTCTGTTCATTATTTTACCTATGAGAGTCTTCTCTCTCCTCTTAAGGTTTTTTTTTTATCTCTTTTTAATATTTTGTTGCTGGTGGATTTTTTTTTTCTTTTAAATATTTTTTTAATAATAGTTTGGATGTAAGACTTGTTCTCTGTTCTTCTGTTTTAATATATGTGATTTATCTACTTTATCAAAAAAAAAAAATTAAATTTATAATATAATATAAATACTATACATAAAAAATCTAGTATTAATAGATAAACAGATTGTTAGCTATTATAAGTGTTTTTAGCTCAAAATAATTAATAATTAAAAAGGGAAAAAATAATGATTGATATCTTCATTTGTTTTCTTGCAATTAAATTAATAAAGTATTTACACCGAATGAAGAAAAAGGTAAGACCTGTTTCACCATCAAAACACAATTAATATACACATTGCTTTATTAAAAACATGAACTAAAATGAAAGACATCAATGGACCCTTAAACAGTGAAAAACTCATCATGTACCTCACCTATATTATCACTTTTTGATGAAGTTCTTTATCATTGTACTTCTTTGAACAGCTATTTAACAGATAAAGTTATTTCATTATGTTTTTTGCACACTTAATTGTCACTATTCATATTTAGGTATGTTTTTAACGTGTTCACTCTCAACAAAGCAAATATGCCCTCAATTTCTAATTATTAAAATACAAGTTATGTTATTCAAAATATGAGAAATTCTCTTGAAGTGATAAATACAAGACTTTTTAAGCACTTACGTGTGTAAACCTATAAATAATAGACTACTAAATTTGTTTGTATATATAAAAAAAATATTTAAAATATGTTAATATATACCATTCTCGGTCTCCCTTTGAATATGTTGTTTTTGTCAATTTAAATTATATTTTTCCTCTAGAGTTATTTTTCTTAAAATATCCAAATCAATCTAAAAACATCTATTTTAAATAAATAAATTGAAAGTATATTATTTACTTCTTTTAGTTCTCAAAGAGAAGTAATGAAAGATATGTACCAAGGCATAATATATGTTATTTGCTACAATGAACTTTCATGCTGCTAAATATATTACATGATTATTATTGCCTAATGACTACTTAATAACATAAATATATTTTCATCATGCATCTCAAAATTTACTTTTATTTTGATCAAGCATGATGTGGTCTATAAATGATGTGTAAGGTTATAGAGTGTTGACAATACTACAAATTACGTATATTAGATAAAAAACTTCATACATAACTTATTTAATGATAAAAATATATTTAAATTATTCGTTTTAAGAGACACAATTAATATGTTATACAATTTTTTTTTTCTAAAAAACCAGTTTAATAATAAAGATATGTTAAAATCATTCATCTCAAAATTCGCTATCAATTAATCCGTGTGGTTTAAATCCATAGTAAGATAATTAATAAATGAGAATTATTGAATTCTAACACATTATTTAACACATTAGATAACTTTTTTAATCATAAAAATATATTTAAATTATTCGTCTCAAAATTTACTGTCACCCCGCCATTTATATCTGTAGTAGTAATTTAATTAATGAGTGAATTATAAGGCTATTGAATTATGACAATTTTGGTATGTTGCACAAAAAGTTTTACAAAAGCCAAGTTTAATCTCAAAATTTACTGTAAATTAGCTGCTTAGCATATATCAGCATGAGTACAATTAATAAATAATGTGAGATTATTGAGTTCTGACATATTTGGTATGTTGCACAAATTTTTTTGCAGACGACAGATTTAATAATAAATTAAATTTAAATCATTCATGTCAAACTTAACTACTAATAAACCAGGTAAGTTACATCCACAATAATACAATTATTATCAAATAAAGACGGTTGAATTACTACACATTCGGTATGTTGTGCAAAATTTTTGTAAAAATCTATTTAACAATAAAGATGCATTTAAATCATTCATCTCAAAATTCCCTATCAATCTAACGCGTAATTAACATACGCACTGATACTGTTAATAAATAATGCACTAGATTATATATTAGGCTTTGATACATTTAGCACAAAACTTTTTTCAAGACCTTTTTTACCATAAATATACATTTAAATCATTCATCTAAAAATTTCTTATCAATCAACAATGCCTCTTACATCTACAGTGATACAATTAATAAATAATGTGTAAAACTATTGATACATGAAAATTTTTGCGGAAGACTTGTTTAACAATAGAATTACATTTAAATCATTCATTTTAAAATTCATTGCCAATCAATCATGTTGGTTGATGGAATTAATAAATTGTGTTAAGTATGTTGAGTTGGGACACATTTAACATATTAGGTACAAATTACAATTTTTTGCGAAAGATGTATTTAATAACGAAAATATATATTTAAGTTATTTATCTCTAAATTCATTGTCAATTAGCCACGCGGCTTACATAGTGATACAATTAATAAAATATGCATAAGGATATTGAGTTTTGATATATTTGGTATATTACATAAATTTTTTGTGATAGTCATGTTTGATATTTGGTATATTACACAATTTTTTTGTGGTGGACATGTTTGATACTAAAGAACATTTTAACCTTTCATTCAAAGTTCATTGTTTATTAGCCGCATGGCTTATATTTACTGTTGTTCTATTAATAAATGATTGCATTAGACTATTGTATTGTAACCTATTCACCATATTAGATAAAAATTCTTACAAAACCGTTTAATTCTGGCATCGATAGCTTATTTCACAGAAAAATTTGTAAGACTATTAAGCTCAGAGATATTTAGTATATCTCACATAAATTTTTGCAAGGTTGTTGAATTCTAATACATTTGGTATATCACAGAGAGACTTTTGCAAAGTTGTTGGATTATGACATATTTAATATATGCCATAGAAATTTTTCCAAAGTAATTGAATTTTAACACATTCGGTATATAGCACAAAAATTTTTTCATACGCTGATCAATTCTGACACATTTAATATATCACTTATAAATTTTTGGAAGATTATTCAATTTAGACATATTTTACATATTTCATAGAAATTTTTACAAGAATGTTGAATTCTATCATATTTAGTATATTACAAAAAATTTATCCAGATGACATGTTTTGTAATAATACTAGATTTAAATCATTCATGTTAAAATTCGTTGTCAATCCGATACAATTAATAAATGATGCTCAAAATTTTTTGACAAAAGTTGTTGTACAAGAAAATTTCATAACAAATATATATATATAGATAAACCATTTTCTCATTTTTACTCGATTTCTATAAAATTTTCGGCTTTCTTATTGTCATATAAATTTAAATATAAAAATATATTTGTGGGCAAACAATTCAAACAAAAACTAATATATTTGGTACAATAAGAAGTATAGAAAGATACAAATTTTATTAAATTATTTAAATGACAAGGCAGGTCAATTCCATCCTATCCGTCCACTGCAATCCAACGGTCAAGATTCACCTTCCCAAAACAAGACAGTCCTAGATATTTACACGGCGCCGGTTTGGTTGGGGATGCCATAATGGGAAACCGGATGACCGAAATTTGCCGGTGGATGCGTGTACGGCACTGTGAACCTGTATTTCTTTTTTCTCTTACTCTATATATTTGTACTCTTTGTCTTTTGGTTCCCTTCGTTGTTATCGCGTCTTGGTTTTCTCTCTCTCTCTCTCTCTCTCTCTCTCTCGTCTCCGATCGCCGGCGCCGGCGAGCTTTGGGGTGGTTTGCTTCTCATCGTGGCTGCGATGGAATGAGTGAAGCGGGAGGCGAAGCATAGAGGTGAAGGATTGAAAGGTCGAAGGATCAATCGAGGATTCAAGGCTGTGAAGGATGGTGCTTGATCTCAACGAGTGCTCGGCTTCTTTGGAGACGAGGGTGGCAGCGGAGGGCTCCGGGACGTCGGAGTCGTCGGTGCTGAATGGGCCGGGGGATGAGGATTCGTGCTCGAACCCTGCTCCGATGGCGCTTAGCTTTGGAATACTGAGAAGCGCGGTGGAGGGGGAGGAGGAAGGGGAGGGGGAGAATGGGGTGCCAGTGGAGGAGGCGGAGCATGTGACGAGGATGTTCTTTCCACCGGCGCTGGTGGCTGGGGACTCGGCGACGGTGAAGCCGCCATGGACTGATCCGAGGTTTCTTCCACCCAGCATTGGTGGGATGGCGCCGCAGCAACAGCGACCGCCGCAGGTGCAGGTGAAGAAGAGTAGGCGGGGACCGAGGTCCCGGAGCTCGCAGTACCGTGGGGTCACGTTCTACCGTCGCACTGGGCGTTGGGAATCGCATATATGGTCTGTTTCCTTTGCCTCTCTTTCGAAATCTCTCTGATGTTTATCGAGTGTCTTTGATTTAATCGGAGTTTGGTGCTCGTTTGCAGGGATTGTGGGAAACAAGTGTATTTGGGTGAGAATCTATATAGCTTGTGATTTTGTTTGATCGATGTACTGATCTCTGTTCATCTGACTGTGTGTTTTCCTTGTCTGGATTGGGGTTTCAGGGGGTTTCGACACTGCTCATGCTGCTGCAAGGTTGGATTTGTTCTTCAAGATTTTATTGCTCATAAAGATTGAATTTTTTTTATTTTTTATTTAAATTAGTTGTTGTTGAGATTGCAGGGCTTACGACCGGGCGGCGATTAAGTTCCGGGGTGTTGATGCTGATATTAATTTCAATCTCAGTGACTATGATGAAGATTTGAAGCAGGTGCTCTCATGGATGCATGGTTGTATTGGTTTTAGATGTTTTTAGGCTGTAGGTGGATTCAATGTTGTTCTTTGTTTTGTTGGTTCACTGCAGATGGGGAATTTAACTAAGGAGGAATTTGTCCACTCGCTCCGTCGCCAGAGCACCGGGTTCTCCAGAGGGAGCTCCAAGTATAGAGGAGTGACCCTTCACAAGTGCGGCCGTTGGGAGGCTCGCATGGGGCAGCTTCTTGGCAAGAAGTGAGAACGTCTCTCTTGATCTTTTTGTTTCTTAAGTTTCTCTGGTTTTTATTTATGGAAATATGATAAGGATTGATTCCCATGGATGTCAAATGTGGTAGATAAATCTTAAAAGTACATCTATTTAGTGACACACCAAAATTGTGTTTTTATGATGTGATTGCTTCCTGGTTTTCTTTGGGAAGTTAAAAGCCTTGAACTATCTATCCTTTACCAATACGAAAGCAATGCTTGCATGCAGGTACATATATCTTGGGCTATTCGACAGTGAAATAGAGGCTGCAAGGTCGTACTTAGTGTGAAGTCTTGCTTTTTGCTTTGTTATTATTCTTTTCTTGTTGTCAATTTCCATTCCAAATTTCAATAGTAGCATAGTTTTATTTCAAACTTTTTTTCTTCTCTTCTGATAACTTTTGATGTTGGGTGTCAGAGCTTATGACAAAGCAGCTCTCAGATGCAATGGGAGGGAAGCTGTTACTAACTTTGAGCCAAATACCTATGAAGGGGAATTACTTCCTGAAGTTGATGGTGCGGATACTGTTAACCTAAAGTTCATGTCTAACTCCATTATGTTTTTTGTTCAGCGGTCGCATAGGGCTCAATTATTCATTTGATTTGAATCCTGTAGCTGGAGATGCTGACCTTGATCTGAACTTGCGGCTCTCTCAACCTTCAGTTCATAATCTAGAGAAGGACCTAAATATTATGGGTCTCCAATTACAGGGTGCTTCTTTCAATGATTCTGATCACAGGAAAGCTAGGGTAATTGTCTTCCCATTACCCCAATGTCATTGATAAACACATATCTTAACTACTATTACCAATTGAATGCTCATGATCTTTTTATGATAATTACTATTTTTCGATATATAAATTCATGTCACAATTTTCTTTAATTTCTACTTTTCATCCTAGGAGTATATTGAGTACATGTAGGTGATGCTTTCCTTCTCTTAACGTTGTAAGGCATACTGATGTTTTTCACTTATTAAATTAAGTCGAATTTATTTGGTTGTGGCAATTTCTACTTGTTTTCTGCTCCAGTTTGCTGACCCTTCCTCCCATTTGAGCATTCAACCAAATCGCTTATCGTTGACAAATGAGGAGTCACGCATCTGGTCTGCTCCTTCTGGTTTCCTACCCATGTATGAGGTAATTAATTTTTATGTCTCCCACACACTTGATGTTTTCGCCCCACATAACATTATTGGTCCCCAATTCATATAGTGCCCCCATATTGTCTTTTTCAACTTCAATGTTTCACACTAAGATTTGGCATATTGTTTCGGAGGTTATACAACCTGGAATATTTAAAGTTTCCAGTACTTAATTTTCTAAAGTTCTTGTCTAGAAAACAACTTTTTTGTTGTTGTTTTCACTACATACTTTTCCACAAATCAAGAAGTTAGAGTTTGTTTTAGTTTAAAATTCTTACGTTGTTAACCTTGAACTCTTAATTATTGCTCCCAGATAAGCTAAGTTGTGGAAAGTGACCTCTTTGTTCCTTATTTTGTTTTCTGGCAACATAATCTGACATTTAAATCGTCAGCACTTATGTTTGTTTCCCTAGTAATCTTCACGACATATTGTTCTCAGTGTCAACTTCATTTTATTGTCAAGTTGCCTGATATTAAATTAGTATGATTGTTACAACTCACCCAGTCTGTATTCATTGTACTACATCCTTGTCCATCTGATCCCTCAAATTACAAATGGCATGTCCTCACAAAGTGATTATGTAACCTGTCTTCATTCATTTTTCCAGTTTGTACTGACAGCATCAGAGAAATAAGGTTAAAAACATATATATCAACAATGTTTAACTCTAGACATCATATTAAGAACTACACTACATTCGAAAATATCGAATTTGACTGTATATTCAAATGGTTTCATTAGAGATTATTTTGAATGCAGGAAAGAACAAGAGAGAAGAGGCCTCTCGAAACGACATCGCCGGCGGCCACTCTGAACTGGTGGAATTGGCAAATGTCGAGGCACAGTCCCGCCGCCGCAGCATCATCAGGATTCTCCAACACTTCCATTCCAGCCAACCATTCATCAGAGCTCCCCCTTGCCTCTGCTGCTCACCATTACTACTTCAATGGCTGAACCCTAGTGTATTCCCATCACTTAAGGTATCTTCAATTTCAAATAAAAACCATTGTGTTGCTTGCCTTTTAACTTTTGTCTATTCATCTAGACAGTGCTGCTATTTTATCATCATCTGACTTTAGAAAAGCTCTTGTTTGTATGAATGCTTTGAATCTTTTAAATGTCTTGCTATGTTTTTTGCCTGTCTTAGTACCTTCTTTTGAACTCTCTCATAACTTCTAATCTTTCTTGTGAGAAACAAAGAAAGTAAGAAAGAAAGAACTAGCTCTAGCTCTAGCTCTAGCTCTAGCTCTAGCTTTGTCTACATGTCTGCCTATCTTCTTTCCTATCTGTCTTCAATTGCACTGTGTTTTACTTTTCATTGTGTTCTCCGGCAAAAGGTATGGCATTATTTAAGGGTCCCCACCCCATTGTCTTTAGGGCTGTATGATAATAATACCCATTTGATATTAACTAATAGATTCACTTGGGATGAATGATTGATAGAAAGCACACACCAAACTTTGTTCCTTTCTGAATGTATTTTAGTGGAGAATAGAGTTCTCAATTGTGTTACTCTTTCATCATTCATCCAAGTATCCAACTACCCCTTTTTATCATTCTTTTCAATCTTAATATTCTTAGATATCTTGTTTCATGTTATTTTATAGGAAAAATTTTCATATATACTTCCATAAGAAGTATTTTTCAACAAAAAAACAGTCGAATTGTTCTCATGAATCTTTAAATGAAAATAATAGTAGTTATTGGTTGAACAACTAGTTTTTCCCATCATAAATATATAATTAATATTTGGACCTACTTCTCCGTCCCCATCTGCTTAACTGGTGGGCACAACAACATATATATATGTATATATATATATATATATATATATATACAATACTGCATCAAATTAATGAAAAACCTGCAGTCTTGTTCATAACAACTACCCCAGCTTGTTAGAAGATTATATCTATTAATTAACATATAAATTAGTGTTTGGTTTCTTAATTTAGATTTTTTGTTTACTAATAATGTTTGGTTATGCGTTAATATCATGGATGTTGAGATGCAGCAATTGTAAATGTTAAATAATTTGGAAGAGTTTCTTAGAAGTCTAAGTTGTTTTAGAATTGTGCTATTTATTAACTAATCCAAATCTTTATATAGTTCAACAAATAATAGAACTCTAAATCTCTTTTATAAAATATATTTTTATATGTATTCTAAAATAATCTTGTGAAAAAAATAAAAATAAAGAGTAAATTTGGAAAAGTAAATGGACTGTTTAGGAAATTATAATTTAAAATTACTTTGAAATTATTTTTTACAGCATATATTTATACACACAGCATATACTTGCATACTAGATGTAGATGAGTGTGTGTTTTTTAGGAATGTTCTTAGATTTTAAATCTATGATCCTTACAGTGATGTTGCATGTGCATTTGTCATCATTTTATGTATGATATCAAATAGTATTATATACAATGAGTAATAGTAATTATGCATAATTCCCTATATAGTATTAGCTGTTAGATGATAATTTATTGGTTATTATCAAACATCTTTAGAGAATAATAACTTTAAGGACATACACAGTTGATGCACTCATAAATATATATATATATACTTGTTTGAAGATAATTTAAAATTGAAACCATTAATTAATTTTATTTGCTATTATTAGCACAAAATAAGTCAAATTGTTAAATTTTCTACGGGACAAGAATTTCACTGAGACGAATATAGAAAGTCAATTAATTTATTATAATAATTAATTAGAAGATTAAATAAATGTATTTTTCTAGAATAAAATATAATTTATAGTCAAATATGACTCTATCACAATAAATACCATAGTCAATACTTCAAAATTATAAAGAAATTCATTTCTCCGGCAAAAAAAATACCCCCCCTCAATTTTCTTCTTCTTTTGTTTGAAAAACATTTTAAATTAATAAAAAAATTATAAATTGATATAAATGGTGTGAGATGTTGATGAGATTTGACTCCTTTCCATCAAACCTGGTTGAGGGTCAACATCTTATCCAGTTTTGTCAAAAGAAATGTATTAATGTGATATAAATTGATAAATAAAAGTAATGAAATTAACTTGAACTTTTAGAAGTTGATAAATAGGAGTTATTTATTAACTAGAACTTTTATGGAGAAAAGACTAATCAAGCTTCTAGAAGTTGTATGTCACCATAAAGGTTTTTGACAAAGTTAACCGACTTTTACGTCCATGGGGAATTTACATAAATAAATATTTTATTTACCAATGTCGGATTTAGATTGAATCTTGACATCTTGTGTGTCAATAGTAACATTACAGTCCTGTGCAAATATTATAAAAATATTATAATATTGTAGTAATGTTGTTTATCTATTGTGCATTAGATTCCTATCGTGGGAGTCAATTTGGTTTTTGAAAAATCTTTTAAATATATATATAGTAAGACTCTAATTACCTAATGAGATATCTCGCTAAATTAATAAATATTTAAAAGATTATTAATCTACTGTAATTGGTGCATTATCATATTTGATGATTATTTGACAACTTTTTTTAATGTGATGTTTGTTACTTTTATTAAAATAATAATAATAATTTATAATTTTGCCCTGATGTGCTTCATCACCCGTGAATTTTGGTAAGATTGGCCCCCGCTAGTTATAAGATTACATGTACCCTAGCAACCCTTGTGTGGGTTGTCCTTGCGCCCAAGTAACCCTTCGTGCTGCCTCGGCAATGCAAACTTGCCAGAGCTTACTTAGGCCCGGCCCGTTGCATGGGCTTCTGTCCGAGCTAGCTCATGCGGTCCTGCCATGGACAGGCTTCCTATAGTTTTAGGAGCTCATCTTGTCCAGGGCCGGGCCTGGTATGGCTCATAAATGTTGAGGTTGGCCCATTGGCTAGATGATCTCAACGAACCTTGCTTGAACCATGTGGACGTTCACCGGGGTCAAACTGCATGGACTTGCCTCAACTCTTTGCAGGAGTTCCATCAATCACCAGTAAATTGGGAGGATAAAATAATGCTCCCTCTGTTACTTTTTATCAACTCTTTTATTTAAATTAAATATAAAAAAAATATAAAAATATAAATTATTGATAATTTTAAAAAAAATAACTAATTTTTTTATAAGATTTTATAAGATAACTAAATTTTTTGATATGTAACATTCGATTAATCAAGGTAAATGAAAAAAAATGGAAAGAATATATATATATATATATATATATTTGAAAAAATAAATAAAAATTGTGGTTCTCAATTTTCGTAAAATAAGGACAATAATTTTTATCGTTGATTTTATAATGTGTGTTTCTCAAATTTACAAAAGTAAAAATAATTATCAAATTGTTAATAATGTTAACTTAACTCAAATAGGCAAATCATCATTTTATTTAAAAAATGATTTATATCACATATATATATATATATATTAAAATTTATTATTTTTTTTTTAACTTTCACTAAACAAAAAATTTAAATAAAAAAATAAAATCATGTTTCATGCCAAGTGAAGTTTTTTTACACTTATTAAGAAAATAATACTGTTGATATATATATATATATATATATATATATATATATTTACAAATACGAGAAACCACTCGTTATGGAATTTAAAAAATAACCTATGTTATTATTTTACAAAAAAAAATTTTTTAAAAAAAAAAAGTTATAAGCACCAAGAGCCAAACAGCTGTCCATTCTTTATAAACTTATCTATGAAGTATATGACTAAAGATATCATAACACATAAATTAATTAATGGTAGTGATACTGTTTGAGTGGTAATTAATTAATGTTTATTTTCCATATCTAGAACTGATTTTATTGGGAGGTTGATTAACTTAATTTAATAATAATAATAATAATAATAATGTGTTAATTATCCCGACAAAGCTGACGTGGACCTCTGAAGTCCAAATTGACGGCTGTTGGTGAGTGGCCAGTGGCCACTTATTGTTTTGGCCATAATAGACGGGCTGTCTTTGTGTCTCATCCACTTGCTCTCATGTGGTTAAAAATGTGAGGAAAGCAAGTAAAAAACCCCTCTTGCCTGTTTCCAATGTTAACTCAAAAATCCAATTAATTGGAATGGTTATTATCATCAGCATCAACATCAAATTGGACAGCAGATAAAAACATTACAATCCAAAATATTTAGTTTGATTCAATGAATCCGCACTTTCTTTTGTTGTTCCGGTACTCTACTAAAGTTATGATTTTTATTTATTTATTTTATTATTATTATTTTTTTGTTTTTTTGTATGTATTATTATTTTTTTAAAAGATTTTTTGCTTTTTTTTTTCTAGCAATGGTCCATTTCTCCCTCAGTGTATTGTGCTTCTTAATAAATAAACCATAAATATTAAAAAAATTAAAAACCAAAGTATAATCTAGTAGTTTTCTATTTTTTTTTTGTGTAGGTACGAAACCTCTCAAATATAATATAAAAAAATAAAAAAATATTTGTCGTCAAATTATAAAAAAAATTGCCAAAAAATTAATAATTTTAATCATCATAATTAGAATATGACCAAATAAAAATAAAAAAAGTAAGTATTAAAAAAACAATTATATTTAAATATTATGCGTGTGTAAAATAATATAGACATGAAAATATTAAATATTAAACTTTCTCAGATGGATTTTGGACATGTTAGTCACTAATAGTAAATGTTTTCTCATATAAGTATGAGAAAATACTAATAAAATTTAAGCTACACTTAAATTGCAATTATAGAAAAGGGTATTCACTACAATGAGTATGCATTTTTTCCAAGTCGTTTTGAGTTTTATATATGTTACAAAACCCAATTATTAAATAATGATAAATTACAAAAAAATTATATTAAAATAGGCGACAAATTAAAACGAAAAAGGTCTTACCTTTGTTATTTGCTTCTTTTTGTTCATGTATCTATTATTTCATTTTATTTTAATAAATTATAATTTATCTATTTTTTATTAAAAAATGTTATAAAAGAGATGGATAGTGAAATGCACAAATAATGACATTGGAGAAACATAAAGAAAAATACCTCATGCCACCAAAAATGATTAAACACATCAGATTGAAAAGGATGGACAATTGAAAAAGAAGTTGGGTACATAAAAAAACATAGAAAAAAAAAAATGCACCAAACCATCCAAAATATGAGACATATCAGAGTGGAAGGATGGATGATTAAAAAAAATAAAATTAAATAAAATTAAGTACAAGGACAATAACATAGAAAAAGAAGCAAAATTGACCAAACCATCAACAATGAGTAGGCACAAGAGGGTGAAGGGCGGCTGAGGCAGAGCTTCCATAGAGAGCGATCCAAGGATAACAAAGTTATGTTTGAGATGCTCAAATAATTAGCCAAATTAAAATGCTCCACTGATTATTTGACAATTAATTAACTCAATTATATGCCACAATGCCCACTGTACAAGCACTTAAACACCGGATTTTATCAAAACTTTGAAGTTAAACGTGCTTGAATGAGATTAGGATAGGTGATATTGGGTGGTATTTTGAAAAGTCCTTGTGTTGTATTCTTGTTTTTCACCAAAATCACTTAATTCAAGTAATTAATAGCACCAAAATAAAATATCTCGTGTTAAATAGTGATGGCTCAAATTCTTGTCAAAAAAAATTAATTCACCCATGATATCGCAACTAATTCACACGCCGTAGAGACAGGTGCTTATCGCCCTTTTCAAAACTTGGACCCAAGAAATTTATCCTGTCTCATTCTATTGTTTTTTGCCCAATTAAATCAGAATTTACACATTGTTTTCATTTTTTTTAATACATACACTTCATTAAAAAAAAAAAATCAGAAATATGAAATGAAACAAACTTAATAATTAAACACATGTGTTTTTTCCCTTCCATGAACTTTAAATAAAATTGAATTTCAGAATATATATATATATATATATATATATATATATATATCCCTCAAAAACGAACGCCTTCACAAAAGAGCTTATCAAATGTTTATATAATAAAAACATACATAAAAAGAAAGAACATCAAACCCATCCACCAAACGAACAAGAAACCAAACACAAACAGTGAGAGTGAGCTTTCAAACCAAAAACAAATTAACTCATCTGATGAAAATAGAAGAGCTAGAAAACCATTGATTGAAAAACACAAAGAAGGACAAAGAGATCCAGATCTATACTATATATAACACAAGACATTACAAGAAGGATCACAAGCTACAACTATTCTAGTTCCGGATACCAGAAGATTTGGTGCCGGCGGCGGCGGCGGCGGCGGCGGATGAGATGGCGTTGCCTGAGACCATGGAGGCTATGTCCTTTATGATCCTTTCCGTTATCTTGCCTCTTTTTGGTGGCTGGTTACTATAAGAACTCACTGTGTTTGAAGTGGTAGTAGCTTGTCCTCCTGGCATTAATGTTGATGTATATCTCTAGTATAAGTGAGCTAATAATGAAGAAGGAGAAGTGAGAGTAAATGCAAGAGCTTGGATCTATATTTATAGATTTAATATTTTTCTAAATATGTATATATATGTTTTTTAAACTATAATTTGATGTTGATTTAAGATGAACATAATTTTATTGATGAAAAAAAAAATGTTTGTTAATTAATATTTGAAAAGTCAGTAGGATAAAACCGCAGAACTCATGTCATTGGTTGAGGGAGGGTGTTTCTGGACGTGCCTTTATTGCTCTGTGACTCTGTCCATTTATATATATAAAATTTTCGTTCATTAAAAAAAAAAAACATAATTTTTTTTTTTTCAAAAAGAAAAAAAATAATATAATATTTATTAAAAAAATTTAAATGAAAAATTTTTAGGAAATAGTTAATAATAATGGATTAAAATATAGCTAGTTTTTATGCCCCCAAAAAAAACAACAATAACTAAAAGCAAATAATGAATTATGACGTCAGTGATTCGTGATTGAGATGACGTCACACTCACAAAATAAGTAGCTTGGTCACTAAGCAACCGGATTCACAAGACCACGTGCACGCACTTCTTATTTTTTTATGTAGTTATTACATATGCAAATGATAATATAAATGATTTCGCAACTTTTTCCGATAGCCGGCTGCCTCAACTAATTTTTGTTGAATCTTTTTAATAATTTTTAGTGTAAGAATAGCGGACTAGTCCAACAATAACTACCTGTAATTATAATTAAAAAGATCTCGAATTCGAATCTCTCAGATTAAAATTTATGTTCAAAGTCTTATGTAAGAGTTTTGTGTAAAAATTATTTATTCCCAGAAGATCACTCAAGTTACCATAATAGTGTATATGTAAATTATGTTTTGTCTTTTGTTTTATCACTTATCTGATTTTATAAAAAAAAATATATATGAGAGTGTTTGTAGTCTTATTTTTCATTGGATTATATTGGTGGATGATTACTTATTCAAAATCTTCTGTAATTTTATAGTATAATTTACTTATTTTTCTTCAAAAATACGTCGTGGTTGTGTATTTTTTTTAAATATATTGTGGTTTTATTATTTTATTAAAAAAACAAATGATTTGATGCCATGTGTAAAATATTAAAATAAAATTTATTTAATAAATAAGTCAGTGATTACATCTAATATCTAATAATATATGTTTTTGTAATTAATTAACTATCAAGAAATACATCAGTAATAACAGTTTAAAGATGAGTGTTAGAATACCATTATATATTAATCAATTTATAAAATTTTATCTGCATCTTTATTTTAGTCATTAAAAAATAATATTAATTAATTTCAATTTTTAAATAACATAGACAAATTACAACTTTTCCTTTACACCATATATATATATATATTTTAAAAAAAATTTAGATATTGAAAACAGTGAATAAAGATTCGGAGTTATCCATTAGTGTCACAATGTCAGATATGTGAATATTCATGGAATATTATTATATTTTTTCTTTTCCATCACACATGAAACTTTGGGTGGAAGTAATCAAGATTAGGAAGTCCACATTGACATAAGATTTTCTGACATATTCCTGAAAATTTTTTATGTTTTTGTGGTTAAAAAAGTCAATAAAAATATGGACTTATTTTGGCATTCATTTTCTTTTCTTTTTTTACACGAATAGAATAATGAAATTGGTAATTTAATATTTTTGTAAAATTATAATTATTTTTTATCATATAAATATATAAAAATTAATAATATTTTTTTGCTCTCAAATGTGTTTTTTTAATAAGTTGATAAACTTCATGCATTAAAAATAAAAAAAATTATAGAACCAGTAAAATAAATAGGTAAAAACAAAACTGAACACATGCCATATTTGTCTATAAAATTAATATTGAGATTTAAATTTTTTTTCTTATTTTTTTTGTCTGATTGTTTTTTTTTAATGAATAAACAAACTTGTGTAAGAACTCATATTAAATTATTCCGATATAAAATCCATTAAATTAATTGCTAAACATGCTTAAATATAAAAGAGATATCATTCACCAGCGTTGAAATTGTGAGTTTTGATATATTATATATATCCAAAAATCAACAATTAACTTTAATATACCACTCCAACCAGATCATCCAAGTCACTAATTTTTTTAATATTTTTTTAAATCACAACCAGTAACAAACTTATATCCAATTATGTAAAAACCATAAAGTTTTTTTTGCAAAATTAACACAAACTGTAGTTGATAACAAAAACAACCTTAATTAAATCCCATACTACATCAAAAAATGCACATTAAAATCAAGCATATAATTTGCTCATAAAAATCAACAAATTTACACCCCAAAAAGTAAACTAAAAAAAAAAAAAACTAAAAATCCACCATCCTCAACTTCCTTTCAACATTGATGGAAAACTTAGTCTTTCCTAATCTATATACCAAAAAGACTTCTCATCATCATCAACATCAACATGAAACATTAAGAATCAGAGCTTGCATCAGAAGTGTAGCCACTCAAAGCAGGAGAAGTGTTTCTTGATGTTGAACTTCCACCATTCTTGGAAAACTTGGGAATCATTGAATGAATTAAGTTTCCAAAGATCTTGGCTTTGATTTGGCCTCTTTTTGGAAGAGGTTTCCTTCTCTCTTTCTTCAGCTTCTCTTCAAGTCTCTGATGATAGTTCTCCATTTCTTCTCTCTGTTAATTGGAAGTGAAGAGTGGTTGTTGGCTTTGAGTTATATTTATAGAGATGAAGTCAATAGTTTGCTTCCTTGTGAGGCAAGTGACTTGAGAGAGCATCTTTGAAATTTTCAAGTCTTATGACGTAGTACAATATGTCAGCTTGGGAATAACTTAAGTTTTAATGTTGTTGTTATTTGTAAGATGACATTAGTGCTTATGCCAGTTAAGATGGTGCTTGATTAAAATTGACAACTTAGATTTATATTTGATTACTCTTACCACACATGTCTTTGGTGAAATAGTTTTTTAATATGATAAAAGTGGATAAATTATAATTTTATTTTAAAAATAATATAATTATATAATTAAAATAGTAAAAACACATAAATAAGTAAATACATAACGAAGATTCTAATGAACTTCACCATAGACGGAAAATTATTGTCAGTCATGAACATGACGTCCTAAAAACATTCGGTGCAATAAATCGCTTTTCTCCTGATAGTTTTAGTCCGGGAAAAAATATATATATATATTTATATATAATTAAAAAAAGTGTTTTGTGAATATGAACAGTATATTGAGGAATTGTCCATAGGTAAGATATTCAATTCAAAAAATAAGAAAATATTGTATCTGATGGAAACTAGGATGACAAGTACTAATAAACCAAAATACACAATTTCAAGTTTCTTTTTTTTTTTTTTAACAAAGTTACAAACATCATTCTTCTTATTGAATTAAAGATTCATAAAGAAGAGGATGATGCTCACTTGAGTGGAACACTGAGGGAGTAAACAATGAGCATTGTCACAACAACAATGGCACCTGCCAAAGTGAATTGAGGACTTGTCCATAACTTCAGATTTGATCTCTCTGTTCTTTTGATAGGATCGATTTCCTCCGATAATGGATATTCGGAGCGACGGGGATTCCAGCTCACATACTTGTCTGCATTGAATTGTGAAAATAGAGATTTCTTTGCTTTTTTTCTCATTGCTGATTTCTTCCCTTTATTTCTGAAACTTGACCATGCTTTGTCCCAGTCTCTGGATGTTTCATCACCTGATTTGCAGGAATAAAATAAACATTCAGATTTTAGAGCTTGCAAAAACTTCACCAAATATGGAAAAAGTTGAACATGGAATGGAATCAAATACAATTCATCTATAATAGAAGAGTTATTATAAGGTTTTGTTGACACTTTAAGAATAAATAAATGATCTCTCTCTTGGCATAATAACAGCATAGACTTAACATAAAATTCATTAATTTTTTAGCTTCACAATCAGTTTCTTTAAGCAATTCACTGCCACAAGAGTTCAGAAATCACTTTAAATGATTCAATAAATATCTTTTTCTCTTGGAGCAATCTATTACTGTAAACCATGAAATGCAGAAATAAATATTTAGATTTGAGAGCTCTTAAACAATGCACAATCTATGCAAAGTTGAATACATGGGATTGAAACAAACTCATCTATCATACAAATATCATAAGCTTTCATTAGTACAATTTTTTTTTTTCATTTGTCCATCCATTGTATTTTCTTCATGTACACAACTCTGACAATGAATAATCTCTCTTATTACTGCAATGAGTAGCATATACTCAATACATGCTAACTCTTGAATTACAATAACAAACTAATTGACATTTTTCTTTGCTTTCCAAATCTCGTCTTCTTTTGCTCAAAATGAGTTCAATGTTCCAATATATAAAGCTTCTTCCTTTTTTGTTAATTTTATTTTTGGTAATCAAAATCAAAACACACATTCATAAATGACAACTCTAAAACAATGCAAAATCAATGCAAAGTTGAATAAATGGAATCAAATCAAATTCATGTTTCAGACAAACATAAGAAGCTTTAATCAGTGCAATCTCTTCCATTTATCTATGAAAACAAAATCCCTTCAACAACAAACAATCTCTATCTCTTCTAAGGTCCAAAATCACATCTTTCATGCAATCAATCTCTTTCTACAACTCTCTGCCACAAAAGAGTTCATGCAATCCAAAATTTGACACAAATCTAATACATATCAAACCATTAATCCTGAAAATTGATGAAAAAATTGGGGAATTGATTACCGTTGTCATTCTTCCCATTGTCTCGTGATGAAGAGCCATCTTTGGAACAGCGAGGGAGAAGGGGACCCCTAGCTGCTAACCTTCTCACGCCCAGATTCATGGCGAGGAAGCCAGTGAAACAGTGGGGAAGTGATTGGAAGTTTGAGACTGAGAAGAAGGGGTTTCTCCTTCATTCATGGCCATTCCCTTATTCTTTGAGTGTCTGATGTGGATAAAGTGGGCCCCATCCAACGTGGATTGTATCAGCTGTGGTGCTCCAAACAGCAAACCTAGTCTTTATTATTTATTTTTATTATTATTATTTTTTTTGGGCCATAGTTTAAAACAAAAATATATGAAAACCACTAAATGATGAAGTGATAAGTCATCCGAATGGTAGGTGAGTGGTATAGAATCGGATATCCATGTTATAATACTGCATAACTCTGTACAGATTTTGTAGAAATATTTTAGCAGTACTATTTATTTATTATTTATGTCTTTTGTGGGAGGAGTTATATTCTCTACTTCTTTAAAGTTATAAGACAAGATATTTACTATTATAGAGTTATGATATATGATATATCATCTTGGGCACATGTGGTAAGGTATCATTAGCTCCCGAGTATTAATCCGTCCCACATTGTATTCCCCTAGAGAATTACATATTTATTTCTTTAACAACCCTTTGTTGGTGACATGTGTGGTTTTTGTCAATATATCAATATATATAAACAAAAGACTAATTTTTTTAAAAAAAATAAGATTGAAAAGGGTATAAAAAACATATGGCTTGAACGCAACAAACATATATTTCAACTTGATACTTTGCCTTTTTTAGTCTATAATGATTAAAATTACTAATATGCTTTTTTCTTGGTTTTCTACAGCTTCGGACAACCATATCAATCTCTCAACTAGGCTTCTAAGAAGATAAAACACTTCCTCAACTTCATCAGCATAAGAGCTTTTCATCAATCTCGCGAGATAGATCATAATCCCAGCTTTGGAGTGAGAGGTTTTTTTTTTTTGTAGTCTTAGCAGGTTTGTTCTATTAGACGGTGGTTTTTCACCTGCTAGACTGTCTTTTTTTTTCTTGTCGCTTCTGCTTTATTTGTTTCCCCTGCTTTATTATTATTATTATTAATTATTACACCTGCTAGACTGTCTTTTTTTTTTTCTTGTCGCTTCTGCTTTATTTGTTTCCACTGCTTTATTATTATTATTATTAATTATTACATCATAATAATTAATAACAACGCAAGCTGTTCCATTCCTCGTATCCAATCAAAGCCGCCAAATTTCCTCAAAATATCTTTTTCTTTCCTAATCTCAAAGCACAGCTCTTATGATATCTTTATAGTGTCCTCTTTCTTTCTTTCCCTCCTCCCAATCGCGCGGGTGACCCAGAGCTCAACAATGGCGGAGCTTGGCGTCATCGTCTCCTCTTCTCTCCACCTCCCTCCTTCCTCCTCTCTCTCCAAACCCTCATCCCCTCCCCGCCGCTCCTCTCGCCGTAGCCTTCGCCTCTCGCCGCAACCCCTGCTTTCCGATGTCCGCATCGACCTCACCTCTCCTGCCTCCTCCTCCGAACCCTCCACCCGTCGTCTCCTCAAGTACTACGCTCGCCTCGCCTCGAAGATCGCCCGGGGTGGTCGCTTCACTGACTTCCTTATGATCGCCGAGAGCGTCCTCACCTCTGACGCCGTCGCTGCCGAGTCGTCGCAGTTCGTGGCCCGTGTTGACACCCGGATGATCTCCAGTGGGATCTATGATGTATTGCGGAATGGGGGTCTTAATGTGGTTCTTGATTTCTTGAATGGGGCTCACAGGCTCGGCTTTTGTCCTTCTTCGTTCTTTGACGAGGCTGCGATTGAAGCTTTGGGGGTGGAGTGCCGGAGGTTAGTGGAAAGAAGAAGGTTGGACGAGTTTGTGGAGATAATGGAAACTCTGGCTGGTAAGTGAGGGATTTGGTAGTTTTCAATTGCTTTTTAGCTGAAAAGAAGTTATCATTTGATTGTTTAGTTGTTTTCATGTCTCCAGATTATCAGTTCTTTGTTAAAGAAGTTGTTGATCCTGATGTTGTATTGAGGATATTTGTCCAGAGGCGTAATGTAGAAATGGCTGTCAGGTAAAACTAAGCAAGGGGTCTTTTCTTTAAGGTTTTACCATACATTGATTAGCTCAAGATTGTTAATGTGATCACACACATAGAAACTTCTTGCATATTTTAGTTGGCCATTCAAGGTTGTTCTTTTGTCTCCAAAGCAGAGGTTATAAGGTAAGCAGGTAGAATGGTTTGCAACTTTGCACTAATTCTTGTCAACCTTGTGTCATCATTCTCTCTTGCTACAGAAAGCTGTATTTTATGAACTTTTTTGCATTGTGACAATTAGAATTATGTACATTTTTGCTTTACTATCAAAATGGTCAAGGGATCTTTACTTCTATCGTGCTTGCTAGTCAAGTATACTGTTTAACGGGTAGGCATGTATTTGCAGATATGCAAGCATATTTCCCCATGCCCAACTGCTTCTATGTTCCGTCATGAATGAATTTGGGAAGAAACGTGACTTAAAATCAGCCATAAGAACTTTTGAAGCAATTAAAGAAACTTGTGGTGGCTATAACATGTTTGCTTGCCGCAGTATAATTGATATTTGTGGACTTTGTGGAGATTTATTGAAATCCAGGAGTATTTTTGAGGTAAGATGATTGTTTTAAGTTGGTTTACACTCTGACATATGAAAATGATGGTATTTCTGGTTCGCAGATAATACCATGTGAGTTTTATTAAGCCAAATTACTTGATGTTCTCATGTATGTGCATAAGCATTTCATCTTTTGCCTTCACTTTCCTTCTCAAGTTTAATTGGTGATTTTCATCTTGAACTGTCATATTCCTTCCTGAAATTGACTAGTGGGACACTTCTGCACTAAGTTGCCTTGTTTACTATATGAGCTGCAATTTTTCCTGCTCAAAGCAAATTTATCTTAGTGAGAAACAATATTAAAGATGGCTGTCAAAGCTTTTCCAATATCTTGCTATGCAAATCATGGCATGTTCGTCAAGTAGGATTACTTCAGCACTTCAGATTTAAGTCAGGATTACTTATGCGCTGCAAACTGTCTTGTGGAAGCAGAGGAACTATTGAAAGAGAGATTTGTTCTTGGCTACTGATGGGATATGGATCTAAATCTTAAGCTAGATTTGTAGGTCCTTTATGATTTCATGCATGCTATTTAACCATAGAAGTATAAAAGACAGGATTCTTCGGTGAGGTAAAAGAAGGATGTATACGCTAAACTTTTCATGTAATAAGAGTATTATTTTTCATTTCTGGATGCATGCCTCCCCCTGGAGATGGATAATTACTTAATTAGCAGCACAGCATAATTTGTTACACAATATGCCAATTTCTCAGGATGAAATATCCAGATGTGCGTTTGTTTTACTTAGGGGCCATATGGATATAATTTTTGCTAGTAGTCTCAAATTTTGCTTCTGTATGGATTTTAATTCTTTTGATGCTGTTATGATGTTTGATTTTTTATATTTGGAGGATCTAATGTAGGAGTTGCTCGCTCAGAAGATCACACCAAACACCTACGTCTTCAACAGCCTTATGAATGTCAATGCCCGTGATTTGAGCTACACCTTGCATGTTTACAGACATATGCAAGTAATGAAATCTTCTTCTTTCTAATGTTGGCATTTATAGGTAGGTGCTGTTTTTGGTTTTCTTTTTCTTTTGTCTATGTCATATAATCTGTTTTCCTCACACAGAATTAGTACTTAGGTTGGTTGATAGCCTCAACTGTGTTTTTTTGTTTGCATCTTCGAGATTGTTCATGAGATATGCAGTCAGTTATGTATCAAGAGAAAGTATATATAGGATCACATATATAGGTACGCTCTTGTATAATATTTGGCTAAGAAGTCTTCAATCATTTTGTCACATTCTTTGTTTTATGTTTCCTTTTCTTCTGTTTTTTGCATTTCTGGTGCATCTCATTGTATACTTGCTTTTGAGCTTCACCTTAAATTTACATTTTAGAATGTATGGTAGTTCCCATATTATCAATTATGCTATCTCATAGCTGAACATAAGGTCTTCTTTACCCTAGAATATTGGCTTTAGTTATCCTTGTGGATATGATCTTACAATCTTCTGTTAAAGATGCTTTAGTGGCTTTTTGGAGCATGTAATCTTTTCAGACTTACATCTTGCTTTTCTTCTCTTCCAGTGAACTATTTTTCTTTCATAAATTTGTGTTTTGTTGTGTTACAAAAACTATTGAATATTTAGTTTCCAGTTAACCATGACTTTGTTAGTGTGTTCTGCTAACTTAATTTTACCATTTATTAGGCTTTATGTGTCACTCTGGATCTGGCATCTTATAACATAATCTTGAAGGCTTGTTGCAATGCGAAAAGAGTTGATTTAGCCCAAGATGTGTATAAGGAGATGAAAGACCTGCAATCAATGGGTGTCTTCAAATTGGATGTTATCACATACAGTACAATGATAAAAGTCTGTTGTATTTCAGCTCAGATGGCATCCTTAAATCCTCTCCTTTTTCTTACATTTTTTACCCTTGCCCTTCCTAATCCAATCTTATCTCACAACTTTTCCACTTGTCTAGGTATTTGCAGATGCAAAATTGTCGCAAATGGCTTTGAATGTAAAAGAAGACATGCTTTGGGCTGGTGTTGATCTTAATATAGTAACATGGTCTTCATTAATCAGTGCTTTCACTAATGCTGGTGATGTAGATCGTGCTTTGCAGATGTTTGAAAAAATGATTCGAGCTGGATGTGCACCCAATGCTCAGTGTTGTAACATTCTGCTTAATGCTTTTGTTGAGTCATGCCAGTATGACAGAGCTTTTCGACTTTTCTATACTTGGAAAGAGAGTGGATTTAAAGTTTTTCAGAATATGAAGAAGAGGGAGCATGACAATATTCATGATTCCTCATTACTAGATCAACTTACTGGAGATGGTGATACTCAGTCAATCTGTTTATATGATTCAAAACCTTTA
This sequence comes from Dioscorea cayenensis subsp. rotundata, assembly GCF_009730915.1. NCBI lineage: Eukaryota > Viridiplantae > Streptophyta > Magnoliopsida > Dioscoreales > Dioscoreaceae > Dioscorea > Dioscorea cayenensis. Next base: position 20,488,179 of record NC_052482.1, read on the forward strand.
GGCAACATGGTAGTTGTTCCCTTCAGACCAACTGTTGCTACGTTTAACATTCTAATGAAGGCCTGTGGTTCTGATCACTACCGAGCAAAATCCCTGATGGATGAAATGAAAATAATGGACCTTTCGCCCAACCATATCAGCTGGTCTATCTTGATTAATATCTATGGGACATCTCAAGACATTTGGGGTGCCATACAGGTTAGTTTGAGCCTCAAATTTTTTCTGCTATATCTTTGCTTGGAAGGTACACTCTGCTAGACCATATAGTTTCTAAATTTATAATGTTAATTATACTTTTGACATTTTCTTGTTGTAGTTGCTTACTTGCTTTGATGCTTCATACTTTTTTATAAGAAGTAAGATGAAGATATTCAAGATCCATAAATATGTCTGTATACAATCTTGGCTTGACATACTATATGCATATAAGACGTTCCCTCTCTAATTTCTTTGAGATACAATTTTGTTTATAACACCCCATGTAAAAATATGAACTCAGGTTGCTTCTAGAATTCATGCATATCTTCTCTTTTGTTTAATGTATAATTAGGATGGAGTATATTTTAATAACTGACTCTGGCTGTTGTTTGTTTCCCCTTTCTTGTTGATCAAACTTTCTGCTTGAGCATGCTTTATAGTATCTGTCATTTATTTTTCTTAAGCTAATAGTAACTTTGTTTTTTGATACAGGCATTCAAAACGATGCATAGATTTGGAATTAAGCCTGATGTTATTGCATACACTACAGCAATTAAGGTTGAGAGAATTTTATATACTAATTTGAGTTTGATATCCCTCTTCAATTACTTTGAATTATGGAGATTACAACCTGCTTCTATTCCTATGTGCCTTTATTTTCTAGGATCCAAGTACCCTAATAATTTTAACAAGTTTTGTCTTGATATTCACTATTCACATGTAACTGGTAACATGTTTAAAAATATATAAGTTAAAAGTTGTTGAATATTGGATTTCTACTTAGGATGTAAGAGAAAATCAATACCAGCTGAAACCCTGAACTGCAAAGATGAACAGAACAATTTAAGAAAGATAATTTCGAGAAAATGCTATCTAGGAACATTCTTTGATTGTTTTGATCTTAATGCTTTTTCTACAACTGATCAACCCCATTTGAAGGAAAAAAAGGACTTAAGATTTATTCCATAATTTGACAAATCTGGTGACAGTAAGAATTGTTTCTATGTAAATGTCTTCAACTTTGTGTTGATTTTTACAATTCTTTAGAAATGACATATTTTTAATCAAAGAGTTTCAAATTTCTTCCAATATCAAGATGAGGGAGTAAATAATGCAAGTGGCAATAAAAAATGAGGCTTTGAGGATCGGCTAAATTATGTCTATAAAATCTACATTTTTGAAGAGGTAATGGTGTAGAATAGATGGGTTTGTTTATTTAACTTTTATTTGGTGAAGATTCTTGCTGTCATTATTTAGAAAGTTAGATGTTTTCAACCTGCTTTTGTCAGCTTTATAATTATTTTGCAGGCTTGTGTGGAAAATGAAAACCCAAAGATGGCATTCATTTTATTTGAAGAGATGAAAAGACATAAAATTCAACCCAATTTGGTGAGCCTCTTGTCATGATAATTGACAATTAATTGTCAGTCTTGTTGATTTATCTATTTATATATTTATTTTTTGACAAAGAGTTGCGAGCAACTAGAACATCTGTCCAATAACAGACATAGACTAGCATCTATTATTATTTCAAGGCATTATCTCCGTCAACCAAAAAGATAACTTGAGGCCCTGATGAAATAAAATGAGCTCACTATTGTGTCTGGCCAACTTTGTGAGGGCATCTTTGGGTGTCTTTTCTCTTACGCTAGTTAATGGGTATGTAATGTCTTGCTGTTTCAGAAACAGTTTTTGTTTCGATTATGCAAATCTTTATGCTTGATATTTGACTGGTGTACGTATGCCTTTGTCTTCCTATACATTCACATGAAATTTCCCTTGTGTCTTTTATCTACCACTCTTGTACCACATTCTGACATTCTTGTCCTCATTTCCAATTCATCAACATGTATTGCCGTCCAATTTGTGTTCCAGTCTTCCTTTAGCTCATAATGAAAATAGGCAAGTTTGTCTTTTATGCGAACCCGGATGCTATTCTCTATCAAGTGGCCACCATAACTTTATTACACGTTCTATGTTGCTGCCACGCTCAGTTTTATATCTTATCTTGTGATGCTTGCTGAATTGCAGTAGAATTCTGCCAATATCTTTATTTTTTTTGCTTCGAGTGTTTTGCCTTGACCATGATGAGATCTCATTTTGGGTGAAGAATTAAGTCAGCCCTTTGTGAAATGGTATTTCAGGTGACATATAATACGCTTTTAAGAGCTCTTACTCGATATGGATCATTGCATGATGTTCAACAATGCCTAGCCATGTATCAGGACATGAGGAAAGCGGGGTATGAAGAATCTTTTTTGGCTTCCTACAGATGTGTATACATGTCGATCTTGAATTTATTCTCTGTTGTCTTAATTTCTCTCTTGGAAAATTGTGCCAATTGATGCATGTATTTAAATGTGATGAAAAAAATGGTTATGATGTAGTTTTAGGCAAGTTTCTATCCATATCCTGCATCCAGACTTAAAAAAGATTTTTGTTTGTTTGTTTGTTTGTTTTTTTTTAATTTTAAATTTCTTTAACCAAATGCTGATTATATTGCATTAAATTAAGCAAGTATTATCTTTTGTACATTCTGCATCTAGAAGTGGAGTATGCTGAATTGCTGTTTGTTTGAGAACCTATGTATGTTTTTCAGTTTCTTTTCAATATTGTACAAATAAATATAATGTTTTCCTGGACTAATATTATAACATTCCTGTCACAGCTACAATTCTATTGATTATCATCTTGAGGAATTACTTGAGGAATGGTGTGAAGGCGTATTATCTGGTGGCAATCAAAATAAGATTCTAGCTGGTGCTGGTCGTTCTCACACTATGAAGAAGCCTTACAGCTTGCTTATCGAGAAGGTAGCAACTCATTTGCAAAAAGATGTTGGTGACAACCAAGCTATTGATATTCGAGGCCTTACAAAGGTTAGTCTAAGTGCAGTATGTGACTTTGATATCTGCTTCTTTTGTTAGCTATTGAGCATGACAGGGAACTCGAGTTTACCAAAGTTTACTGATTTGTGAATGTTCTAAATAAGCTCTCTCCATGGGGAATTAGTGAAAATGGGTAGTTAATGTCTGTGCTCACAAGGGGATAAAGCCCTTTTGGAACATCAGAATCAATGACCCTCTTAGGAATTCAATCATTAGGATTTCATGAAAATACCAGATGAGTGCTTGTAAAACCATCTTGCGGTTCCTTATTTAATATCAAAATGAGTTTGTGTCAGCATCCAAATCCATATGTCACTTGTTTGGGTAACACCATCTGTCCTTTACACTCCATAGTTATCATGGAAGAATGAAACACAGCATAAGGTTGCTATTGCTTCATGTTCAGTGTTCAATCACTCTTAATGTATGTACAACATCGAAGTCGGGACTTGGTAGGGTAAAGCCTTATATCAGCCAGAGTATGTGCAACTTGATGATAACATACATATCAAAAGCTGGGTCCTCCATCTTGTTGTATTTACAGTTAACTCTACTGGTTGTTTATATCCTGCTTCCTGCTTAACACTACCATCTATAGTTTGCTAAACCATTTACAATAATAAACTTACAGGTTGAAGCTAGGATTATTGTTCTTTCAGTCTTGAGAATGATCAAAGAGAGGTATCAATCAGGTAAGAATGGTTTTCTATTTATTAACAGATGTTAAATTGTGTTTAGTTCTTTCAGTCTTGCAGTGTCTCTTCTACATTAAAAACTCAAGATCTTTAATTTCTATTACAGGAAAACCCATCGAAGATGACATTCTCATCATCTCCGGGATCGGGAAGTATGCGAATGATGCTGCCAATCATGAATCAGATGTGCAACATGCAATCATCAAAGTTCTCCAGGATGAACTGGGTCTTGAAGTTAATACTGGACATGGGACTGGCCCAGTTGGTAATTCCAAAGATCAGAAATACCAGGCAAGACGGCCACAAGATATTGGTCTGTTAAAGGTCACAAAGGAATCACTCTGTCACTGGTTGCAGAGGAAAAACAGACAATAGGTGACAAACATCCTTATATTATTATTATTATTATTATTATTATTATTATTATTATTATTATTATTTTATTTTGATGATTTAGTGGTGATCTTCCATTTCAGGTTCGGGCCGGGTAAATTGGAGCATACGCCTTGAATTTTTTGGGCTACATTAATTTATCCACTTATTATTTTGGGTTCACGGTGGAATTTTATATCATTTTTATAGTTAATATATAGCCATAATAAGTCTATACATTTTCTTCTCTGCTTAAAGATCGGATTGTCAACAACTCTAAAAAAGAAAATAAAAAATCTAATATATATATATATATATATTTAATCACATTTAATATTATTTTATTATTATATATATATTTATTTATTTATTTATGAAGAATATAGTTCACACAATATCATTGTCGTCCATCTGCCTCGAGATCGGTGATCAGTTCTGGCGGCATTTATCAATGGAAAGGCGGGTAGAGATGATTGGCAACCGTGGCTTTGGGGTTGAAATCGAGAGATGAGATTTCGCTCCGTGTTCAGGGCGTCGAAGGTCGGGATCCAACGCCATTCGCAGCTGCAGCGCCTTCAGCGTTCCCACTCTCAGCATCAATCTCAATCCGCGAGGTTGTCTCTAACCCTTTCTCTCTGCGGATTTTTGGCTTCTCTGGCTGAGATTTCTTTGGTTAGTGTGTTGCAGACCTTCGTTTGGTATTGCGTTCGATATTGATGGTGTGATTCTTCGTGGCCATGATCCCATCGGAGGGTCTCCTCAGGCCTTGCGAAGACTCTACAACGATGATGGTATGTGTGAACTTTTGTTCGAGGATGATTTATTCATTCAGTCTATTGAATTATTTTTATTATTATTATTATTATTATTATTTTTTGTCTCTTACGACCCGTGATTTTGTTCCGTCAAATTCCTTGCAGGCACCTTGAAGATCCCCTATTTGTTCTTGACCAATGGTGAGCATACAGGAAATGTGAATAAACAGAGAGCTTGGAATAGATTATTAATTCCAATTAAGAGTTTTTATTTGCAATAAGCTAAAATCATCCTTGTCTTGCAGTGGCTTATTCTTTGAATGAGAGCCAAACACAATAATGGAATAGATAGCTTCTTTCTTAATCTTGCTCCACCTTATTCTTCCGTTTATCTTAATCCTACCGCACCCTTGTAGTAAAGTGTTTTTTTGTCGTATTTCAATTTCTATGAGAAAAAGTTGTGCATTTACTATGTTTCTTTGAAATAACTTGTGGCATTCTTTTTTAAAAAAGGAGGTGGTGTTCCGGAATCTGCACGGGCTGTTGAGTTAAGTGGATTATTGGGAGTTAAAATTTTAGCTCAGCAGGTGAGGATTTTATAGTTTACTATGGTTGCATGTTGTTGTACAATAAACTTCCAGTATATACATTTTAAAGGTGGTTAGTTTGAATATTTGCAAATGTTTTTGGTATGGTGACCTTGAAACTGACAAGAGGCACCTTGTCTATTTTCAAGAGCAGATTTAGTTCAAAGCTTGCCATGGGATGAGAGACACTTATATCTGAACTTGTACCTTTTTATGATGGTTATATGGCTAGTCGTTCTATGGTCAAATAGACGTAACAAGAGCCTGACCATTCATGATGCTAGAGATGCTTCGTTTGATTGCTTTTCAAGACCAAACTTGAAAAAGAACTAAACTTTGGTGTTCAAGTTATTTGTACAAGAAATGCAAGTTAAGAAGTATTTATCTTGTGTCTCTTGGATACGTGTGTAACAATCATGCCATGAAGCGTTCTTTTCCATTTCATTATATTTTTGCTGGTCCTTGCATCTACAGTCCTAAACTAGATGTATCTATCATACACTCCCCTCTGATGCTTTAATTGAGTTTTATCTGTTTTAGTTCCTAATGTATACTGCATTTGTTTGAATGTCTCACAGATTCTGCAGGGGCATTCGCCTTTTAGACGTCTTGTGCAAAGGTATTATGATTGTGAGCACTGGCTACATATTTGACTGCTTATGATGAATTATTGACAAAGCCAAAATGATCAACATATCACATTCAAATCTTGCATCAGTAACCTTCCTTTCTTTTACATAAATTATTAAGCTGTCCCTTGTTTGGAACCTATTACGTTTTGTCTTCATGTCATTTTGTTTGGTGTGTGCTTGTGCCAGATTTGAAAATGATCTAATTGTTGCTGCTGGTAAAGGAGAGCCTGCTCAAGTGATGTCAGAATATGGTTTTAAGTAAGTCCAAGGAATTGTTGGTTTTCGTTTGTCACAATGTGGTTCTGTGGTGTGGCTGCCTAAATTATTGCTCGGGCAGCCCTTAGTTTATGTTGTTTTTCTTACAACACTTGTCTTTATTTGCAGAAAAGTTCTTTCCATAGATGAGTATGCTTCTTACTTTGATGACATTGATCCCTTATCTTCATACAAGGCTTGGAAAGTTGAGCAAGCTTACAGAATAGATGAGGACTCTAAGAAATCACAGCCAAGATATGATGTGCACTCAGAAATAGTGAAAGGAGTGTTCGTTGTTAGTGATCCTGTTGACTGGGGAAGGGATATTCAGGTACATAACTTACATGGTTATATGTGTTCTTTTGCAATTTTTTTTTTATTGCAGTGCTCACAGTATGCTTCAATTGGCCTGGTACCGTGTGACTGACGCTTGGCATATCACTTTAAGCCACATGTTGTGTTTGATCTTACATAGTGAAGCTTTCCATCTAAATATTAGATGTTCTTTGTGCATATTTCTCAGTTGGTTATGTTCACATTAAAAGTGATCTTTTACATAATTTTTCTATAACATGACATTTATTTTGTGGTCTATAACTATTCAACAACCAACACTTGGTCCATGCCCACTGTAAATTGGGATCACCTGTTGCCTGCCTCAGGCAAAGTTTTAAATGAATGGCCCACTTCTGCAGGTGCTCTGTGATATTTTGGGATTTGGTGGCCTGCCCGTGAAAGGAAGAGGTCATCAACAACCACCTTTATTCTTTGCATCTGATGATCTTGAATACCAGGTAAGTTTAGGCTTGACATTTGAAATCTCATCCCTCATCAAGTTTCCTTTGATGTTTGTAATTTCATGGGAATACTGGACATGCTCATAACTTGTTGGCTGGTCTACTTCCAGGACTCTAGTTTCTAGTCCCTCTTTGAAGTTATGGTGACTGATTTTTATGTGAATGCCAAGGCAGGCTAAGTTTCCTTCTGAGCGTCTTGGAATGGGTGCTTTCAGGATTGCGTTAGAGTCTGTTTTCAATAGGTGAATAGACTTTCCAGTTCTGCCTTTCGTCTGTTTTCTAATCGACTAGTGGACTCATACTCAGTCTAAATGTGCAGAACTCATGATGATCCTCTAGAATATACATCCTTCGGGAAACCGAACCCATTTGTATTTGAAAATGCAGAGGCAACTCTCAAACAATTTCTGTTGAATATTCACCACAACCAGCTTACTACTAATGAAGCGCAAGCACACTCATTCAGTAAAATTTATATGATTGGTGATAACCCTTCAGTAGACATCAAAGGTGCCAGAGAGGTTTGTCTCTGCAGAACCTTATCTTAGATATGTTCACTTTGCTGAACCCAATTTACTTCCAGGCAGGACATCCTTGGTTTTCCGTTCTTACAAAGACTGGAGTTTTCAAGGGTGGTGAAGATAACCATCCAGACCACCCTGCTGATCTGGTATCTGCAATAATGCACAATATCTTTGCATGCAAAGATACACAAACTCAACTTTTTAGTTTTTGCTGTCATTTATAATTTTATAATAAGCATTTGTTGTTAAGAAATTTGTTCTTGATGGATTTGGTTGTGTTGTACATATTCCCACTTATTTGTTCACTCTCATTCCTGAATTCTTGCAATCTTTTTTCAATTTTCTTTTATTGGAATGAGTAATGACCTGCCTCCAACTACATGATTTATTGGTTTTCTTTTGATTGTGCAGGTTGTTGACACTGTTGAGGAAGCTGTTGATTATATTTTGAGAAGAGAGTGTTGAAGGCTCTTCCTGCTATTGAGGTTTTTTTTTTGTTTTGGTAACAACCCGAAAAGATTAATAAATTGCATCTTGTTTAGATGAATGATGCAAACTGAAACAATTTTCCAAAGGACAACTGGTTACATATTTTTTCAGAATTCTTTAATGGACCGCACTCTTGGAGAGATACACCTGATATTTTATAGCAGCATGACTAATTAATTGTGCCTATTTTTAAAATTACTATCCCAAAATCAAATCATTCAATAGTATGTTCATTTTTTTTTCCCGGGTTTTTGGAAAACAATAACATGATTGTTAGCTTTTGTTTTCCGTTTTCTTAAACTGTAGAAATGTATTTATCAAGTTAAGCCGTTTTTATTTCTTTGGTAAAACTTTTTGTTCTTTAATCAATGTTGTCTTTCTCTGTAACCAAACTTCTATTTTTTTAAATTAAAAGATTTATGTTATATTTTAAAAAATTTCAAAAAATCAGAGTACAATAATACACAAGGTTTTAGTAATATTTTTATTTCTTTCTATTATATATATATACACACACGTTGATATTAATCAACTATCCAAAAAACCATATAATAGGAATTTGCATATATATATATATATATATGTATGTATATAGGAAAAAAAATAAATCATATTTACAATGACGTAATCATGTAAAATACCCATTTTTCAAGGTGTAGATATACCAGACTAATTTACATTATACACAAATAATCCAGTGTACAGATATATTATTTGCAGTGATTTAATATAGAAATAAAAATAAAAATATTTTAAATTTTTTTTTAAAAAGAGAATGTTAAAAATATTTTCCAATTGCACACCGTTCAATTATAACCATTTATAAATAAATAAATAAATAAATAAATAAATAAATAAAAATTTTACCATCACTCTCGCTCAAAACCCTTCTTTAGCTTCCCCTTCGATCTCCATCAATGGCCTCCTCCGCCGTTCCCTCGATCCGCGCCGCCATCCGCCGGACCAGGGCGGAGGCAGTGCGCCGGCAACTGGAGGGATGCCATCTCGTGGCCGGAATCTGGTACAATGGACTCACCGTCCGGCAGCTCCAGGATCTCCGCGGCGCCCTCCCTCCCACTGCTCGCCTCCTCGTCGCTAAGAACACCGTTCTTGCCAACGTCTTAGCGAACACCCCTTGGTCCAAGCTAAACCCTTGCATGCGCGGCGCCAACGCCTGGCTCTTCGTCCACACCGATGAGATCCCCGGTGCCCTCAAAGCCTGCCGTGATTTCCAGCGCAGGACGGGGCTTTTGCTGAATGATTTCGTTGGGGCAGTGTTCGAAGGGGAGGTATATGGTCCTGAGGAGTTCCAGGCCCTTGAGACCATGCCGACGAAGGAGGAGGTGTACTCTTATCTATTGGGGTGTCTTCGTGTGCCTGCGATCAATTTGCTTAGCACGCTGCAAGCTGAGGACATGGGTCTCCTTCCCAGTTCCACTGGAGAAGAAGCTACACAATCATAGTGAGTTTTCTTTTCGTTTTGAGATTTAGTAATGACAAATTGGGCATTTCTTTCTCAAAGATACATGCTTGACATTCTAAGCATCACAAGCTTGGGTATATTGGTTTATAAGATTGCATATTCAATTATATGCTAATGGAAATGTGGCAACTTCTCTTGGTTAATTGGAGTATGTTTACATGTTTAGAAGTTCATGGAGGTAATAAACTAATAATTGAATTGTTGCTAGCCTCATTTATAGTCCTGGTTCTTTTCTTAATGGATTCATAGGCTTGCTGAATTTGATAACAGTGTGAGGAATGAATTTGATGAAACTTAGATAACTATAATGCTAACAGGTAACAATCAAATGATGGGTGCTTATATACTTGCATTTCCTTACACTTAGGCTAAGATTGATAGAAATGATTCTTGACTCATATCCATTTGGTGTGGTGAATATTAAGCCAGGAAGGAAATACCTTTATCCTGAGGAGTTGTTTGTTAGCTTATACTTCATGTTAGCCTTTGAAGTGATGTTTATGTGAGCATCACAAGCTTGGGTGTAGTGGTCATGTTCAATTTATATGTTAAATTGGATTAACGACAAGGTCTGTCGGTTAATTTGGTTAATGAGAAGTTCATGTACGTAATGACAGTATTGTTGCTAGTTAGATCTATACTCTTGATTTTGTTATCTTTGAAGCATAGACTTGCTTCAATTATGTTTAGATTTTGCTTTTAATTACTGTGGATTTAGTTGTGACTTGTTAGTTTTACTGAGATTATTTTAACCTTAACATGTGATAATGGATGCTTCCTTGTTTTTCCTTATTCTCTTACACCCTAGCGAGTAACTAGCGAGTAATGAATATGAAGTTAGCGATGAATTACATTTGTCCTGAAGTGTTCTTTTAGCAGTTACTGCCTTATATTTTTAGCCTGGTAGTGATGTTTACATAAGGTGGATCAGTCTTATTCCCCAATCATACCTCTGGCTGTATTTACTCAATAACCAAAACTTCCAAGAGAAGCAAGTACACAAATGAATTCTACACGCATTTGTATCTGATCCAGCCATGATTCCAAGAGAGCATTGTTATGACATTATCTCATGAATAGTGTAATAGTTTGGTGATTGATTTTCCCAACTCAAAATCATTGATGATTTGTTGATGAATCTTTAGTTTTGTTCTGTTTGTTTGACTAAGTCCTAACTGGGTACTTGTTTTCTTTGTTGATGGTATCAATGGCAGAAAAAAATTTATATGTGTTGGACAAATGTAACTCTGGCTTAGCGAAGTTGGTTCACATCACTTTACTTCCATGCTATCTGAACTTCCTTTAGAATAGTTCCAATATGTAATTGGATTTGCCGTGTTAGAAGTATTTCTTCATCGAAATTCATATGCTTCTTTTGTTCTCTTTCTTTCAAGTTTATTTTCGTTAATTGGTTAGCACATGCCCATGCTCTAGTCATTTCGGCATTCAGGGTTTTGCGATTATATTTGGGACTTGAGAACCATCACTATAATAATTTGAGCTTTGAAGAACAGCTTGTGAGCCATGTTGACCTTTTGCATTTTATGTCTCATAACTTCTAATCTCTGCTTTTTTTGGTATTCTACCTTAATGATGAATCTAATTATGTTTTTCGGCTGGCCTCAGATTGATGATTATTTTCGACAACAACCCACGACAATTGTTCTTCTCATCAAACAAGTTGGGATAATGTTTCTGCCTTGTAATGATATGCTCATCAAAATTTTGGAGAATGAGAACCCATGTTTCTCTTTACATGTTTAAACCAATCTTAGTTATGCTTCTGTCCATTAATTGGTCTCTTTTCAGGCCATTGAAGCATGTAATCCATTAAATTCTTCATTACTTGAACCATCTTGAGTTAGCTCTCTTGTGTGACTAAATTTCTCAAATGATTGATTTACCAGGACAATGTTTGCTACTATTTTATTGAATTAAAATAACTGCAATGTCATAATTATTTCTTCTAGATTATGAATTCGCATGGTTAACATATCACTGAAAGATAAAATTTCTTATATTGACACTGTGACAGCATAGGACAGTAGGACACCGACACTGACACTGCTATAAAAAATATCATTTATTTATATAAAATATTATTATAAATATAAATTTATATATTTTTCATGTAATATATATTATATATTTACTTATAGATTAATTTGGTGATTTTGTGTATTGGGTAGTAATTAGGAAACATATATGAGTAATTTAGAAAAATCATTCATAAAGCGCATAAGTGTCGGCCAGTGTCCATAGTCATGCCAAGCCTCCAGACGCGATTATGGTTCATTTCCCCTTGTTCTGGAACTAGAGAATACATTGGTTCCAGTTTATTATATTTTGACACGTGTCTTATGTGATGTTATTATATATTTTTTATTGTGATTGGGGACACGTATTAGATTTTAATAGGCTGAAACTAGAGTATTTCCTGGTTCTATCACCAGGGGAGATGAGTTCCCTCTAGACTGTACGTGCTTCATAGATTATCACATATTCTTATGTAGCATATGCTTTTAACTGAGGATTCAAGAGTGTAAAAAACCCTTAAAAGTAAATTTTGGTGCTAATTCTCCTCTAATTACTTTTCTTAACTATCATTTTGCTTATCTTCAAAGTCTCTAATGTTTTATGGGGTAATTTTTTTGGTGGGGTACCTTATTATGCCCATGCTTCATTTTGAGCACCTTTGTTCAATTTGTATCAAAATGAGTACTTTATTTTAATTTGCTTTCACAGGGAGGGCACTGGGGCTATTCCGGTGATTAAATGCTGACATGTCCACCGGATATATGACGTGGAATCCTAATTTCCACTTGACTTGCCCACGTGGAAAGGCTACGTGGACAACTTATCCACGTCACCAAAAGAAAGCCACGTGGACGCTAGCCCCTTCTTCTCCCCTTGTACTTCTTCGCCTTCTTTTACATTCGCAGAAAGAACAGAGTTCCCCTTTTTCTTCTTCTTCTTCTTCTTCTTCTTCCCTGAGAAAGCAGAGATATCATTTCTCCACCACTGAGACTTGTTTGCCATAACCATGATTCCAGCCAAAGTTCTCAAAAAGAAAGCACAATTACCCTGGAAACCAAGTTATAGAGGCATATGTGTCTCTCTCTTTCTTCTAAAGCTTGCCACATTCTCAAGTTCTCAACCACGTCCTCATTTTCCATATATTTCATCCTTCCAACCCTTCATTAATTCCTCTTCATCTTCTCCATTATTTCACACACACACACACACAAGTCTTCATCTTCTCATCTTCATTGATTTTCATCTTCATCTTGTTGATGGACTGTAGTTTAGAAGAAGAAAGGCAAAACACATGGAGGAAAAGCAAGGAGTATTGTTCCTCTTCTGAGTTTGAGTTATGGATAGTAAACAACTCTTCTATGTTGGAACCCAACCTTCTCACCATGGATGAGCTTGTTCTTCTTCCTCCTCTTCACCATGGATGGTAAACAACCCTTCTATGAAGAAAAAGCAAGGAGTATTGTTCTTCTTCCTCTTCACATTCTCTCCTTCCATCCCCTACCACTACCACCACCCTCTGATTATGCCCCTCCATCCTCTCCATACCTAGCTCCTCCGCATCCTCTCCTTCCTCTTCAAAATGATGAAAAGACATCTTCAGAGTGTCCGATAAGAAGTCAGATGACAAGAAAGACAAAAAATCCAGCTCCAGCTTTGGTGGTGGTGTCAACACCGAGCTCAACATCTATATATGTCCTTTCTCCTGTAGAAACTCCGTCGGCACCGCCAGATCTAGTAGAATAAAGTTGACCTCCATGACTCACAAGTCTAGCGGCGCTCTTTGCTCACGGAGCAACTTCGCTAGCCTAAAATGGACCGCCAGCCTTGTTGGGGGAAAAGAAGAAGAAGAAGAAGAAGAAGAAGAAGTAGAAGAAGAAGAAGAAGAAGAAGGGGCTCATCCACGTGTCCTTCTTTTGGTGGCATGGATAAGTTGTCCACGTGGCTTTTCCACTTGTGCAAGTCAAGTGAAAATTAGTATTCCATGTCAGATCTCCGATAGACACGTCAACATTTAATCACCGGAATAGCCCCATTGCCTTCCTGTGAAAGTAAATTAAATTAAAGTACTCATTTTGATATGAATTGAAAAAAAATGCTCAAAATGAAGCACGGGCATAATAAAGTACCCCACCAAAAAAATTACCCATGTTTTATGATATATTTCTTGCCTAACCTTTCCTTTTGCAGCTACTTATTATATTATATATAAAAGCACAACACCGGCAAGCCATTGAGCATGCTACATTTTGCATTCTAGTACTTATATAATGATGTTAATTTGACACGGTTGACAACCAAGTTAATTAATTTTTTAATCAATGTTTATTATGCGTTTGATGTAAGCTAATCTCTTTGCATCTATTGGTAGTACTAAAGAAACTTCTGAATATCCAGCATGCCAAAGTGTTTCTAGTCCATTCGTTCCAGAAACTTCCTCCGCCACTGCCTTTGGAGATATTTATCAAGCTTTCTGAGCTGTATTTTTGGACATTATATGGTGTGGAGATGACAAAGGACAAGTATGTATGGGCAAAAATATAAAAATAATACAATGATAATAAATATCAATTAACATAAAATAAAATGACTTTGTTTATTTTGTTTGTTTTTATTTTATATGTGCCTTACCTAAATATTAATAATAGGTTTATTTTATTTGCCCACTTTCGTAAAAGTTTTGTTGGATTATATTTTGAATTACTCCCTCCGTTCTTTTTTTTTATCATTTGTTGCAAATACATGTTTTTTTTATTTATTATTTTTAACATAAAAAAATATTTTTTATTATTATTATTTAAAATTACTCTTAACACAATATGAAGATATAAAATAGAGATAATTTTGAAAAAAATTACTATTTTTTATAAATTTTTTTGAAATAACTAAATTTTTTAGTATGTGAAATTCGGTTTACCACACACATAAAAATAAAAAGAGAGAATTCAATATAATATAATATAATATAATATAATATAATATTTTAAAAAAATTATATATTTTAAAAGTTGTATATTAATGATGATTTAATCTATTAACACTGCTAGTCTCTTCATATATGCATTGAAAAAAAAATTTCTAAATTTTTTTAAATTTAGAAAAAAAAAATTTAAATGGAATCATATATGCATTGAAGAGATGTTAATTTTTTTTCTAAAAATAATGAGACAAAATAAGACAAATATAGAAAATACGAGAGAGTGAGAGTGATTATAAATTTTTCCAAAAATCAATAATATGAGAAATGAGACAAAACAAGGTAATTAAAGAAAATTTCCGTACTAGAACGGCGTCAAGCCTCCGTCAAAAGATTCTGAAACAGTCTCTTAAAAAAATTCTCAAAAAAATTCCCAAAAAAATACAAAAATACAAAAGTGGTCCCACATAGTCAACAGGAACCAGCCACGTGTCCCAATTACCTCAAGTGGACCCATCTAAACCATTCAGGCGCTCCTAGTTTTTGATCCACCGGTACAGCTGGCCCCGGCTCCATTGGGCCCCACCTTCTTCGCCACGTCAGCGCATCCCCATTTCGGATCCGGGCGCGCATTGTGCACCGCCACTATTGCCACGTCATCCCATGTCTTTTACCATTCTACCCCTCTACCTCTACTCTTATATATTCTCTCTCCTCACCCATCCCTGGCATTTTCTCTCTCTTATCTCTTTCTCTCTCATCAGTTTAAGCTTTTATTTTTATTTTTTTTTTCTCTCCATTTTCTAACAAGAAAAAGATATCGCCATTCTTTGCGTTTACTCTTGAGCTTCGATCGATTACTCGTTGGAGAAGATGTGAACCATTGCGTTACCGATGTTCTTCATTTCTTGTTCTCCGGATCAGAGCTCCGAATCGGTTGTTTTTCTGGGTTTTGGAGAGGTATTTGGGTTTGGGTTTCCATTCTCTCTTGGATTTTTATTAGGGATTTGTGTTTTTGTGCTCTGAGTTTCTTTGATTTGTTATTCTTCTTCTTCTTCTTCTTCTTTAGATCAGAGCTCTGAAGGGGGTGGTGTTCTTTGGGGTTTTGGAGGTGTATGGTTGCATTTTGTCTTGTTTTTTTAAGGATATGTGTTTTTATTATGCTTTGCGGTTATGGTGTTCTTGATTTTGTTTTTCTTCTTTAGATCAGAGCTCTGAAATGGATTTTCTGGTACATGGTTTCATATTCTCTTAGATTTTTCTTGGGGTTTTGTGTTTTGATGATTTAGTTGAGTTCTTGTTGATGTTCTTGTGGTGAAAGTTTGTTTTTTTTCTTCTTGTTTTGGGGATGAAGTTCTATGAGTTGGTTTGCTCTTGTTTTTTTCTGTGGATATTCAGATTCTTGTTATTGTTCCTATGTGGTTTCTTTTTCTTGTTAATGAATGTCTGTGGTTTGAAAATGATTTTCAGCTTGTTATGAAAATCTTGATCCTTAGGGTTTTGATAGTGTTGTATCTGTTTCTTATGTGGTATGGAACAGAGATGTGGTGCTCCTGACAGTAGTAGTGATGTTTGGGCTGTGTATTTTGAACATGGAACCCTTGTCAGCAATATCCTTTCTCATTGTTAGCCTTTTGGAGTCTGGCTGATGGGAAACAACAATCAAATGAATTCTAATGGGGCTGGAGAAGAAGCCCCCATGGAAGCTAACCAAGAAATGCATGATGAGCCCAAGGATATCAGAGGTATTGATCTGGAGAGGCAGGGTATTTTAGAAGAAGATGAGACCAAGATAAATGATTCTGCTAAATATGTCAAAGATTTTCCTAAAGGAGATATTGCGCAGCCACAGCAGCCTCCACTTCTGGGACCCATTGTTCACTGGGAGAGATTTCTTCCTGTGAGATCCCTCAATGTCTTGCTTGTGGAAAGTGATGATTCAACCCGCCAACTGGTCAGTGCCTTACTTCGTAACTGTAGCTATGAAGGTAAGTCATTTGGTCTTGTCTTGACACTTGCACATTATAGTAAGCTCTCCGGAATGATTGTTTTTGAGAATGAGCTTGCTACAAGTAGGTATCCAAAAATTGAGTTATCTACTCATGTGTGCACAGATAAAGCTCTAAACTGCAATAACTATTGCTGTTATATTATTCCAGCACTCTGCCATAGTTGGCTTGGTGTCTTTGCATGTAAATAATTTGTCATAATTATATGTTTCTTATTGTTTGCCTCTGTTGGATTGAGATTTTTCCGAAAGGTAGATATTTCTCCAGGTATTACTTGATAAAAATTAAAAACAAAAAAATAAGAGATCGGTGAACACGATTAGTCTGATCTGGCCATGAATTAGGAGGTACCAGGGCTCATCATTGCTTTTTATTGTTTGACTTCGCTTACTCCAAATTTTCCCTGCTGGTTTTTTGAGGAGGAAATAAACTACTAGTTTTGTGGTATAGTTTTCTTGATACAGGAGTTGGAAAAACTATATGGGAGTAATTTGCTTGACGATACATGCATCTAATGCTGCAGAAGGAATTCCTAAATTTAAGATATTGTAATGTAAACCTAATTTGATCCTCTTATCGTTTTATGACAATTTGATTTCTTGAGTATAGTGCTTTCGTCATATGAAGAAGTTGAAAAGCTTGTGAAGAAAGATGGTCCAATTGAGGTAATGACAAGAACAAGATGATATTTGATTCCGTATGGTGCTTGTTTGTATCGACCCTTCTATTTTTTTATATTCCTTCCTCCCCTCACCCTTCTCCTTTCTTCTTCAGAAAGACAAAATTCTATAACTTGATTGTCTTGTGCCATACCCTACTCCAAACAAAGAATAAGGTTAGAAAATCCACTCCCTCTTTTGTAGAAAAGTATCATCACTTCTGCTTGGTTTTCAGCTTTGCTCCTTCACAAACAGAATTCTTCTGGCCATTGCTTCTCCTTCTAATGCAATTTCAATGAAGGATTGAGCTATGGGAGCAGACTGAGGCCTAATTGGTGTATTATCCAATTTTATTTGGCTATTTATTCTCTCTCTTTTCAAGTTTAGGAGTTTCATTTAATAGTATTGTTTAGTTGGAATCTTGGTTAAATGAATAACAATGGTAAGAAGTGAAGGTTTTGACACAAGTGGACTTTATAGTAGGTTTTTATTGTGGTGGAAACCATTGATTGCCACATAACAATGAAGTGATGTTCTGAATTCACATGGGCCATTAGAGAAGAATTAAGTGTTGAAAGATGAGGAACGACTCAAGGATAATATGAAATAAAAAAGCTAGAAATAAAATTTTCCTAGGTACAAACTTTCATCATTGGTTTATTTGTGCATGCCCTTTTATTGCCATGCAATTTCCTTTGCCTGGACTGCATGACCATATTTGTAGTGTTAAGTTCAGTTTGGCAATATACCTTTTTATATCTTTCGGGGGCTTTCTATGTTGGTGGGAAACCTGATTAATGGTTATGAAAATGCAGATGACTTGCCATGATAAAATATTAACAGGAAAAGCATAATTCTTTGCTTGTAATGTGTATTTAATAGCCTGGTGTTACGAGTCTGGATTCCTGTCAACAGTTTTCTCAAATTTTGGCAATAACTACATGCTTTTCTTGAGAATCCAATATGCTGATTTTGTGAATGTATGGATGCAATGGCCCTTGTTTGGTTGTTCAATGCCTGCTAAGGAACTATTATATCAACTGTTGGTTAGGTAATTGCTTCCTTCTCTATCTGATTTATATATTCTTCTTGGCAGTTACTGCTGCAGCTGATGCATTCCAAGCTTGGAGAATCTTAGAAGATTTGACTAATCGAGTTGATCTAATACTGACTGAGGTGAATATACCGGGCTTATCTGGAATTGGTCTACTTTGCAAGATCATGAGTCATAGAATGTGCAAGAATATTCCTGTGATTAGTGAGTTTATCTCTTACATCACTTTTTAGAATCAACCATTCAAATGAGGTTTCTTTTCTGATTATTTTAGTCTGATACTTCTTCTCTTACGCTTGAATGCATGCAGTGATGTCATCAAATGATTCAGTGGGCACTGTCTTTAAATGTTTATCTAAAGGTGCAGTTGACTTTTTAGTGAAGCCTATCCGGAAGAACGAGCTTAAAAACCTTTGGCAGCATGTTTGGAGGAGATGCCACAGTGTGAGTTGCAATTTTTTTGGTGTGTGCTCTGCTTAGGTTCTTTTATGATTAATGCAATCTAAGGACTCCTGTTTCTCAGAATATTCTCTATTAAATTTATTTTATACTCTTAATTGCTTATATTTTTCCTAATAACTTTGTTATTTTGTTTTCTCGCAGTCAAGTGGTAGTGGAAGTGAAAGTGGCATACAACACCAAAAGTCTATCAAGTCAAAGAGTCCTGTTGATTCTGATGATAATACTGACAGCAATGATGAGGATGATAATGGTAGCTTTGGGCAGAATTTAAGGGATGGAAGTGATAATGTGAGTGGAACCCAGGTAAATGACAGCTTATGCTGCAGATTTGACTCAGCTTAGGTTTCAATAGTCCCACTTTCTAGTGGCAATGGAATAGCATGCAGCATATAGGACTGAATTCCCATGAAACTTAATGGATTTATGATTTTGAAGCAAAACTTATTTTGATCTTAGAACTTTGAGATTTCAGACACTTGCATTGTATGACATTCACTTGTATTGTTCGTGAATAGACTGTTCATTTCCCATTCACAGTTTTGACCTTTTTCTTAAATGAACAGTTTCTTTCCGCCAAAGTTATATTTATGCTAATGAACTGTGTCTTCTCATTTCTTTGTAATAAATAGTTTGAGATAGAAATGGTAAGTTATCAACTTAACTTGAACTCAACCTACCATGCACCTATGACTTCGTTACATATCCTACTAATAGATCGATGAAAGCAGAAGGATGTTCATCACATTGCTATTCTGGCTTGATGTTAGATGTTGAATCACTCCTTTGTTCTTGGATCAACTTCTCAACTGCATTCGTGCAGAGTTAGAAGTAATTGAGTTGCACAAATGATATCTGTTGGTTTAGTTCTCTTGTTCAGTAATTGCATTGAGTAAAGCAGTACAATCGTCCTAGTTCTTGAGAGTCAGAAGCATGATCTTAAACTGGATGTCAAATAGCATTGTCTTTGATTTGCAGAGTTCTTGGACAAAGCATGCAGTTGAAGATGATAGTCCTCAACAAATGTCTCCATCAGATCCTTTGGCAGATCCGTATGATAGTACTTGTGCACAGGTCATTCACTCCAAGCAAGGCATGCCCAAGTCTACCAACCAAGGGTGTCAAGAACAAAGGGAAGCTGCTGGTACGACAATGTTGCATTATTTTGACATCTGTTATTTGTGCCTATTAATTCATTTGCTGAACAATTTTAGAATATATGCTGTTTTATGATTTGCTTTCCAGACAAAAATTCCTCAGGAAAAGACCTGGAAAAGGGGGCACCTCAGAATCCTGATGGAGAACGGATTCCTTATTCAACTGAAAAAGCCTCTAGTGTGACAGGTGCAAGCATGGAAAGATTGCCTGAATGCAATCCAAAGGTAGAAATGAATGAGAACGTAATGTTTGAGAATGTACCAGGACGAGAGAGCAGCAATGCTTCTTGTGGACCAGTTACGCCAGTTGCTGGTCTAATTGGTGGGATTGCTGATAATTGTGAGTCACGCCTCGCAAACAGACTTCCTGATACTCCTGATGGCTTCTCCAAAATCTCAAAATGCAAGGATAAAGCTAATGAACATTCCAAGGAGTTGCCTACTCTTGAGCTGAGTTTGAAGAGGTTAAGATCAAGTGGTGATGTTGATGATCACAATATTTTGCGACATTCAGATCTTTCGGCATTCTCAAGGTGTGAAATGTGTATTTGTACAAACTTCTATTATTTATTTTTGAAGTGCAGACTTTAGATTATTCCCAAACTCTATTTTGATGCAGATATAATAGTCCCAACTCTCAAACTCCTAGGGGACGTGGTGCTAGTTCTTCTAACCCACATGATACCTCAGAGGAGATAAAGTCAGAATCTACATATAGCATGTTAAATACTGTCGCTTTGAAACAAGGTTCAAATGGCAGTAGTAATAACAATGACATGGGTTCCACTACTAAGGATGCATTCACCAAGCTGCCAGCACATAAGGAAAAGATCGCCTCCACAGCAGCAGCCAAGACCATTTACCCCTCAACCTTACACCACACCCCACATCGGCCTTCCTCTAATCAGCCACCAATCCAGGAAAAAGTTGATGATGTGGCTGCACAAGCAATGGCAGGACAGGTAAGGGGTGTACAACATGAGATCCAGGTGCAGCATCACCATCACCATTATCATCACCATCACCACCATCTTCACAGCAGGCAGGAGCAGCAACCGGTGCCTCCGTCTGATCGTGATGACATATCTCTCAATAACATGGTGACAACTGCCCCGCAATGTGGGTCATCAAATATGTTTCCTGGATCGATGGAGATCAATGCAATGAACTATAGTCTAAATGGGAGTGCATCAGGCAGTAATCATATGAGCAATGGTCATAATGGAAATAGTAAAGCTGTAAATGCTGGAGTGAAGAATATGGATTGTGATGCTGGTGTTGCAGCAAATGGTGAGGCTGGAGGCACCAGTTTAGTTGATCAGAATAGGTTCTCACAGAGAGAAGTGGCATTGAACAAATTCCGTCAGAAAAGGAAAGAAAGGAACTTTGGAAAGAAGGTAACTGGCTTTCAATGTCATGATATCTCTAGTATCATATTTTATGAAATTACACAGTTAACTAGATATGTGCAACATACTAGGGCAGTATTGAGTAAATGAGTTACTATTACATTAAGGTTGCCATCACTTGTGTCCTTCATCCGTGCATTTTTTGGAATTTATTAGCTTGCACAAATGCATAAAAAAATCATCATTCATCATCATAGGATTGACAGCAAAAACTAGGTACAATTACCTATTAGCAACATTCTGAAGGTGCCATAATTAGGGGTGATGAGGAATGGGGCCGAGTTCGAACACCCCTGTTTGGGTTTGGATCAATCAGCTTGATTGAACCACTCTCAGGCTTGGCATTTAGCTTAAGCTTAGTCCTGGCTTTTAAAATATAATCCTTAAAAAATTACATATTGCATATGTAATGTAGGATATAGTTATACATATAATATATTAAACGAGCTGGGCTCGAGAGCTTTCAGGCTCAAACACCTCGAACAAGCTTGAGTTCGTTTACTAAACTAGCCCAACTTTAAGCTCGAGCTCGATCTCGAAAGTATGAACCAAAAGTACTTGCTTTTGATTTCAGGTCCGATATCAAAGTCGGAAAAGGCTTGCAGAGCAAAGGCCACGTGTACGGGGACAATTTGTGCGGCGAACTACACATGAGCACACCAGTCGGGAAGGAAGCAGCTGACACTCGTCATGGTTATCTGGGTTCTCGAGCATTAGCAAGCTTGATATATACACTAGTACATAGAACCACCATGTTAATGGATTTCTTATCCACGAAGTAGCAAGACAATTGCTGTACTGGTTGTGAGCAAACTGAAATGGACTAAATATGATTGTACTTTAAAAATGTGTAATTTGAGCCTGTTGTTTACTACTACATGGACTACATTTGCTAATAAAATGGACTAAACTGTAATGAACTGTTTGTTCACGGTTCTATGGCTCTGGATTATCTGCTGTTCTTATATCATTGCAGATACTCCGAATTGTGACATCAGCAGGTACGAACCTTAACTAATGATCATGTGAACCTTCACCTTTTATTCATTCCCATGATTCTGTTCCCCAGATCTGCAGCTGGCCCCTCTTTATGCACAATTGAACTCAGTGCCTTCTGCAATGAGGTAATTTCAGTGTATTATTTATACATACATGTTCTTAGGCTTGTGACATACAGGATAATCAATCTGGTTTCTAATTAAACTTTCTAATCATGGGGCCTTATCTTAAGGTTATTTGTAAGCCTCTAGTTCTCTCACAGGTTCTTATCAGCCAACTATCAACAACCATTCGAGTACGAACCCTTTCATAATCTAGTTTTGTTTTTCAGTTTTGCATTTATGTTAGAAAATAGTACAGCACCCACCAAACCTTCTCACCTACTTGCTCATCACAACAGCTTATGGCTATAATGCTTCTTTAGACTAGTTTTACATGTTATTATTTGCATTGATTGATTACTACGTTTCTTTAAACATGTACAGGGGAAAAAAGGAGAAAAGAAAAGGCTGTGTCTTTTTCTATTAGATAGCAATGATTTTTCTCTCTCAATAGTATGCTTCTCTTTCAAAAGGAACAGTGCAGTAGTATAAAGTGCCAGAGCATGTAAATAGGATCTTTGATTCTTGAAAAGGATCTATGGTTTCATATTTTACCACACCTTTTTTTTTTATTATTGTTTTCAAAAGGAACAGTGCAGTAGTATAAAGTACCTGTAATTATTTTGTTTCATGTATGCATGTGATGGGAAACGGCCAGTTTTCTGCACTTGGTCATGACTTTTTAAAGTCTTCCTAATCTTCTTCCCACCAAACAGTCTTCAACCTTTGTCAACTTTTGTGTCTTTGCCGCTCCACTGGTTGGCACGTGAACAGCACGTGTAGAGCTTCACTTCTTTGCTCCCTTTCCATGATTTTCCAGATTATGAGCTTTGAGAATAAGCTTTCAGGAGTGTGGCTCACTTCGTGACTCTCTTTGGGTACTCACTGACTCTATGTTTACTTTCTCTTAAAAGCCGTTTGTTTCCCTTTTTCTTTTCCTTTTTATCATTGTATTATGTTCACTCTTTGTTCGTTTCCTTTCTTTTACTTATCTGAATGCCCAGTTTGCAGATTGTAGTGTAATGAATTAGCTAATTAAGATCAGAATGAAAGAAAACTGTAGAACTTTGTGAGCATCACATGTGTGATATAGCATGCCATTTTTTATTCAATTGAATTTCTCTTAGCTGAAGAACTACTGTAGTTGTTGAGGTTTTATAGTTTGTTTCTCTGTCTTGAGAGTTCAAGCATTCATTGTCAGAGCCAATGGAGGATAAGAATAAAGAGAAGACAGTTGTGGTTAAACCTGTGCCTTGGCGACCACGCTCTGATTTCAAGTCCTCAAAGCACACTACTACTGCCGGAAATGTCTCTTCTCCGAGTTCATCAACCGAGGCAACCAATATCATTAGGCCTAAAACTGTGAGGCTAAGGCCTTCATCCAACCATTTCCAAGCTGAAATTGGTCCATTTCTTGTGAGTTCAAGTCATTGTCTTTGTGGTAATAACTGGGTTTATTACTTTTCTTTTTTAGTTGTCATTGTTCTATTGTTGTTTCCACTGATCTCTAATACAATTTGCAGGATCATTTGTCTGAACCTGGAGCTCATGATTTCTCTAATTTGGCTTCCAAAGCTGATGCTTCCAGTTTCCTGCCTAATCTGGTCAGATTTTTTTTTTTTCATTTTTTTGTAATCCTTTAAACAAAAAGAATGAGACCGATTTTTTATTTTTTATTTTTTATAGTGCTGCCTGCTTCTAGTTGTCAAGGAACTTAATTTTATTCTTTTTTATGGCTTTTAAATTATTTTCTTCTGGTCATGAAACTTACCAGGGCAACGTTGATGTTGGTCATGAAGAAATGTTTGTGGAGACAATGGTCCAAGATCAAGTTTTGGATAGATCAAAGCAACAGTGCCAGAGCTTTCCGACACACCGAGATCAGTCTAATGATGTGCCTATGGATGTCGAACAAGGTAGCAGATCTCATCAGTCAGCAATCGCCGTAGATCGATCTTCTTATGATGGATATAACTGGAGAAAATACGGGCAAAAGCAAGTTAAAGGAAGTGAATATCCGCGCAGTTACTATAAATGTACACATCCAAGCTGCCCGGTGAAGAAGAAGGTCGAAAGATCGTTGGAAGGACACATTGCTGAAATTGTCTACAAGGGTGAACACAATCACCCCAAACCACAACCACCAAAGCATCTGTTATCAGAAACAGTTGGAAATGCAAATGCTGACAGCAGTGGTAATACATTATCAAGTAATCTCAATGTGGAGAGAAATGATGCATCTGAGAGTAGGTTGGAGAGTCACAGTGAAGTCGGTTTATCGGGTATTCCTTCGTATTCTGGAAAAACTGGTCGGCATTTAACTTCAACGTGTCATAGTGATGTTGCAAGTGGCACAGCTGATGCAGAGAGTAGCAGAGTTAGCTCAAAGAGAAGGTAAGGATCAATGCATAACTCACTAAATCTTTACAATTACTGAGTAAAATGAAAACATGTTTTTTTAGTTTTATTTATGAAACTTATGTTTTTCAGGAGAACAGAGGATCAAGCTAGTGTCGGTGAGGGAGATCAAGGTGAACCTGATGTCTCCAGTGATGGATATCATTGGAGAAAATACGGTCAGAAAGTTGTGAAAGGAAATCCATATCCCAGGTCACCTCTTTTTCTTTGAATTCACTGGTAAAACAAATCATTTGACAACTAAAATGAAACATAGTTTTTAGTGTTAGTATAACTAACAATCCAACGCCTTTTAATTTGGAAAATATGGATTTGAATATATAAGTCAAGCGCTGTAAGTTTTTTGGGTTTAAATAAGGCCAACATATCTTTGTTTTGCATTTATATGGCTAAGTTTTTTGGTTGAATTGGACAATTGGAAGAAAAAACAAAATCATTCAATCAATCTTTCTGCTTGTTTAAATCATGCATCTCTGACACTATGTACTCATAATTGAAAATGAGTCACTATGCACATAATTGGAAATGAGTCACTATGCATATAATTGGAAATGAGTCATCATAAGAACATCATTTTCATGCAGTAAATATATATATATATATATTTTCTTTTAACCATTGAGTAAGAGTTATTTATCTTGCAGAAGTTATTACAAGTGCACTGGTCTCAAATGCAAAGTGCGAAAACATGTAGATAGAGCTTCCGATCATTCGGGGTCATTCATAACAACATATGAAGGTAAACACAACCATGAAATGCCGTTCAGGAACCAGAGTCAATAATGTTTTGTATGCCTCTCTGCAGAAGCTCTGATGATGAAGCAATAACTTACAAACAACAGAAGAAATAGTTTCTCTGTTCTCAGATGGAATAATAGTTATGCTAGAGATTCATTTAAATATTTGTACTTTTTTACCTGGTTAGTTTGTTCAAGCTCTTTCTTAGAGTTGTGATCATGGTGGATTTTGGTGGTGGTAATAATACTGTTCTGATTCTATTAAATTTTTATGAATTGATAATTTGGTGCATCTCACTGTGAGGTATCAAATTTTATCATTTAATAAAAATTTAGTAAATTGGCAGTACCATTTTGGTTGAATAATTTCCTCACAGATTGTTTCCATGTATGTCTTATTTAAAATTTTCATATTTTATTCCTCCTTATATGTAACTGTTTTTTTTTCTTTAAACAAAATTGTGTTGTTTATTCATTGTATTAAAAATTTAGTAAAAATGGTTGCTACTTGAAATTAAAATAATTTATTATTTTTACATTTACAAATTTATATACTTGTTTTAGTTATTTATCTGTTTATATTTTTTTATTTTTTTAACAAAATTATAGTTTATCTACTTTATTAATATATTTGTATAGATTTATGTAATAATGGATTTATAAAAAGATTTTTTTTTTTTGTAAAATAAATTTCTATTTTTAAAAAAAAACAAAACCTATGACCGTAAGAATGGAAGGTAGTTCTGTGTGGGAAAGAATAACAACTAATTTATCAAATTTTTACTTACATACTCACTCTTGATTTGACTTAGAATTTGACAAAAAGCGTTCCAACCTCATCTTTAGATATTTATATAAAAAAATATATATATATATATATATATATATATATATATATATATATGATATTGTGTAGCTAGATATGAGGACAGCGGGTCTCTGCCATCTCGTTTTCATGGACATCAAAGCATTTAAAAAATCAGCAACCAAATTTAAAAATTTAAAATTAAAAAAAAAATCAGGAATAGATACAAAAATAATTCTAAATTCGAACCATGTGGGGTCCACATGGTATCATTTTATAACAGGAAATTTAATAAATAATAAATAAAGTTTCTTAATTTTAAGCTTTATTTATTTAATTTATTAGTTTATTATTATGTTTTTTTTTAAAAAAAAGACATAATTTAGTTTTTTCTCACTCGTTTTTTTGTCTTTCTTGTTCGTCTCTTTCCTCGCTTTTGCTTTCGACTTCTCGTTCTTTGTGAGCCGAAGGAGAGGAGAAGAGGAGAGGGTGGGGTTGGAGAAGAGGACGACGACGAGAAGGAGGAGGAGGAGATGGGTTGGTGTCCGTGCAACGGGAGGAAGAAGGCGAAGAAGAAGGGTCAGAGGCCAGCTCCATCAGGTGCTTTGATTGTTGACGATTTCTTGGGAATTTTGGATTTTTCCAGTGAAATGTTTGGGCCGGTGATTTATTTGGTGTTTTTGGTGAATTTTTGCTGGTTTTTTTTGGTTTTGTGTTCCATTGCTGTTGCTTTGAGCTGAAAAGACTTCGATTGGTGGCATTCTGTTTAGATGTGTTTATGGTCATGCATTTCCATTGTTTTTGGTCTGATTTTGGATTTTTAATGCTTCTTGGATGGTTTTCTCTACTGTATTGGCAGTAATTTCTTGGAAAGATGGTTTTTTTTTTTTAATTTTGGGAGATTTTGTGGGAAATAATTGATGCAATTGCCCATCCGTAGCATTTTTATTGCAGTTTGATCTTGTATGCTTGGTTCAAAGTGAGCTTATTTCAGGATAAAAGAAATTTTCTAGTTTAAAAGAGGGTATAATCGCCAGGAAATGGTAAATGCCTGCTCTTCTATCATTGAAATGCTCATATAGATGCTGAAGGAGTTCATGCTCGTTCTTCTTCATAATGGGATGTGATGTGTTCATGAGTTGTTAGTTCTTATTTTGTTCAATTTGGATGTCCAAGCTTGGTTAGCATGTTTTTTCATTCTGACCAAGTTAGGCAATTTCTTTCTTATTGAGCTGATTGATGTTCATTGTTCAATACATGAGTGAAATAACTACTAATATTTCATCTTGATATCCCATGAGGTGTTAAATTGTGTTGAAGAAAATCTTATATACAGATTCAGGTTTATTGGTTTGGTGAAATGAGTGTATAGAAAATAATGAATATTACATTGCAATGGTATTTACTTTCTCAGAAAGCGCAAAGGTGAACCCTCCTCCATCTGATATAGAGAAACAAAAATCATGGGAAGCGAAGGAGGCACTGAAAGAAAGTTCACTAGAAGTAAGCAAGGAGCTCACAATGCAAAACTCAGTAGAAGCAAAAAAGGAAGACTCCGATAATTGTTCTGAACATATTGCTGCTCAAACTTTCACCTTCCGGGAGTTGGCGGCTGCAACAAGGAATTTTAGAGTTGATTGCCTTTTAGGGGAGGGAGGCTTTGGCCGAGTTTACAAAGGAAAGATAGAGGGCGTAAACCAGGTTAGGTCATTCTTTTTTACTTTTCTGTTGTTCCTGTAGGTGAATTAAGGCAAAAGTTTAATATGTTAATGATGAACTGTTGTTAATCAGGATCTTCCCTTGTTCCTTAACCTGTTTTTTCATATCTTCATGCTAATGATGTTTCTTATTTTATTCTCTGGAATTTGGACTTTTTATTTATGTTGGGCGCTTTAATCTCTCTATCAAATTCTCTTCAATTCTGTCAACTCCTTGATGGTACTAGAGAAAGGTGGTTTCTTTGTTGTGAATGTTTAAACCTGCATGTTGAGTCCAAAAGCATGAAATAGTTGTGAGTAGAAATGAGGTTCATAATAATGTGTTTGCTGCATTAACGCAACTAGTTACTGAGATCGAATGTTTCTTATGGTTTTTGGCAGATTGTGGCTATAAAGCAGCTTGATCGAAATGGCTTGCAAGGGAACCGAGAATTCCTTATGGAGGTTTTGATGTTGAGCCTGCTTCACCACCCGAACCTTGTTAATTTAATAGGTTATTGTGCTGATGGGGATCAAAGGCTTTTGGTTTACGAGTACATGCCATTAGGATCCTTGGAAGATCATCTTCATGGTATAATATATTTAATGTCTCTTATAGTTTTTAGCTTTGTGTACTGACTTAAACTAAGCTACATGTTCCCTTTTTTTTTTTTTAATTCTCATGCAACAGATCTTACTTCAGATAAGAAGCATCTAGACTGGAACACAAGAATGAAGATAGCTGCCGGTGCTGCTAAAGGACTAGAGCATTTGCATGACAAAGGGAATCCACCTGTTATATACCGTGATTTGAAATGCTCCAATATTTTACTTGGAGAGGGATATTATCCCAAGTTGTCAGATTTTGGACTGGCAAAGCTTGGACCTGTGGGTGATAACACTCATGTTTCCACAAGGGTGATGGGTACATATGGATATTGTGCGCCGGAGTATGCAATGACTGGCCAGCTGACTCTAAAATCAGATGTTTACAGCTTTGGAGTTGTGCTTTTGGAGCTCATCACGGGACGGAAGGCCATCGACAATTCTAGAGCTTCAGGAGAGCACAATCTTGTTGCTTGGGTAAGCAAATATGATTTATGTTTACATTTCTGTTATTTGAAAAATCATTCACTTGTTGAAACAAAGACTGTTATCTGGCATTTTTTTTATATCCATGACTATATTTTTGATGAAACTAATTCTGGATGTCAGATTTGAAACTTTTGAAAAATCATTAGTTAGTAACACATAAATGACGATATGTCCATGAAATTGGAAATTGGCCCAGGTCATTTCATGGTTCCTTTCACTAATTTATCTAGAGTGTCTTGTACTAATTCTTTATATGTATACTAACACCTCGAACATATAAAATACTTCAGGAACAATTTGATCTTTTGTACCACAGAAGGCCATGATTCTTTCACATAGTATTATTATCTTCCTGTGCGAAGAGATTGTTTGATTGATTATCTTCTCCATGACACGTAAAATGTCATATTTGCAGGCACGACCATTGTTTAAAGATCGAAGAAAGTTCACACAAATGGCAGATCCTGTGCTGCAGGGAAAATACCCTGCAAGGGGGTTGTATCAAGCACTTGCTGTGGCTGCAATGTGTGTTCAAGAGCAACCCACCATTAGGCCGCTTATAGCCGACGTGGTCACTGCACTGACATACCTGGCCTCTCAAAACTATGACCCCGAAACCCAAACGGCGCAAAGCAATCCTCGTTTGATGACACCTGGTACTCCTCCAAGATCAAAAAGGTGCCAGTGAAGGAAACCCAATTGGCCAAATCCGGAATCGGATAATGCTCGTAAATGGTGAGGCTCTGGGCAATGGAGCAGATGATGTAACACTTCCAAGCATCAATATACCATTTTGATATCTGTGGGTCTTTACTGGAGAGAATGAATGTGCTGTTGTTGTATGTCTCCATGGTCAAAGGTTCAGTGATATTCCCTCTTTGGATGTCTACTTGGTGAGTGGTCACCGAAATTTTGAAGCATTTTAGATAAACCAATGCTGCACAAATGGTATCAAATTCTTTTGGAGAAATGTTACATTTCTCATGTATGTAAATGTAAGGGTCATTGTATTCTGATATATGTGTTAAGGCATATTTTGGCATCACTAACAACTTTATATTGCTTACCAAGATTAATCATCTTCTTTTATTCTTCTCACCACTGTTTGGATTGAATATTGTATCAATGAGTTGTTCCGGTTGTTTTTTTTTTTGTGATATCTATCAAGGAAATACTGCTCTAGTTTTAATACATACAAAATACATTTTTTCACTTCCTAAAATGATGTGACCAGCATTTATACCTGCATGTTTAACTTAATCAATGTGAAATTATAAAGGTTCATGTGCTAATATAAATAGACAAAAAAATACATTTAAGAGTGCCTCACAATATTCTAGCTATTTCCATAATTCGTTGACATGTATTGCTTTGTGAATTTACATAAGTGCAGCTCAAAAATAACTCCAATAGGAAGACAGGTACACTCAAGAAACCTGAGCACTGATATGGCTTAAACTTGGTACGTTTTACATAACATTGTTCTACATCTCTTCTTCCTCATCATATCACCTATTTATTGATAATTAATCAAATAATGACAGACCAGTTTATACATTAACACGTTCTCTTTAAATATATATATATAGTAATATATTATATAAATTACAATAAAATTGCAAACCCTACACAGAAGAAATATATTTGAAAGAGGTGACTGATTGCACCGGTAGCCATCTGACACTGATAGCATATAGGGTCTTCTTCTCAACAATGAACAAATTAACATAGGATATCAGCCGAGATATTTTTAAAGATGGTGAAGAAAATATAACAACAGATGAGTGACGATGCTTTCTAGCAAAAGCTACTTGTCTGGCACTAGAAGTTCGTTTGCGTCTTTAGGTGGTGTGGTTGTGTATTGAGGTCCTTCATTTAGGGGTTTTCCATCATTAGAGTCCTCCAAATTGGTTGGTTTACCCTGTAAGTTGACAACCAAAACTATGAATATTGGTTGGAAAATAAACCATAAAACCCAGAGTCATGAATCTTCTCAAGGTCATACATGCAACAGGTATGAGCTTTTGGTTTTTCTTTGTAAATAAGCAAAGAAATTTGATCCACGGAAAGGCCGCATAACTAATTTTAGGAAACATCCTAGGCAGACTGAAATTTAATGGCATGCAATTGTATGATGTATACCTTGTTCTTATCTCGCCAACCAAGTCCAAATGGTCTAGAAAGCAAGCCCTTTTTCCATAATGGTGCATCCTGAGGCAACTCTTGATTAACTGAAGGGCTTATGTTGTCCGCTCGTGGAGTTCTAAACCAATAATTTTAAGTATAAATAAATATATAAGGAGCCCATTCATCCATACGTAAATCATGAATAAGATGTTGATGCAGAAATAATGAATGTCAGTAAAATGAGCTAAATAAGGGTTGCAAAAATAGATAGCAGAAGTAGAACTGATTCAGCAAGTAATGAGAGGCTCACTGGATGAGGGTTTGACATCTATGCAAGAAAAATCAATATGAATACTAAGTATTTAATTTTTGACATTTGAAGCTCTTATTGAACCGCAAGAAATTGACACTAGGGGGAGGAAACAGAATAAAAGCATGAAGACAATTTAATATTTCAGATAGTGTGGAATATGCATACATGACAAACTAAGTGAATAATCAACCAAGGGATACCTTGGAGAAGGACATGGAGATTGCTGTGCTTTAACCTGGCTAGATTGATACTGCAAAGTAGCCTCCAACATTGTCTCTGCCATAACAGCCCTTTTCTCCATTTCTGCCAGTGAAGCCATAGCTTCTTCATATTTTTCCTGTATATATCTGGTAAGAATGGATAAAAGTGCACAGCCAAAAGAGAATGACAAAAAGCATAAAAAGTTCAAGAGGAGAACAAAATAGGAGGAAAAATAAGCCAGATTCAAAAGTTCCTTTCATACTAGGCGAAGAATGAATTAATGATCCTCTTAACAAATTGAAAAGCGTGCTTTATTAAATTTAAGTAGTTAAAACACAGATTTGAAAAATCCATCAAGTCAAGAGCGTGTAAAAGCCCAAAGCTATCCATGCACATTAGCAAGTTGTGAACTAACATTACTTTGCAGGTCAGCAATGGAATAGGACATAAGACGCCCTGGAAAGGAAAAAAAGCAAAAAAAGATAAAATTGACCTCAAGCATATGAGAAGCATAACGCTGTGCAGCAGCATCTTGTTCAGCAAATATGCGAGCATCTTCAGTCACCTTTTGTTCTTGTTCCACCCTCATTAGAACCTATACCAATTAAAAAATTGCATGCAAATGCTTGTTCAAGATAATGCATGGCAATCCTAAAGAAATACAAGGAAGAAAATAATAGACAAGAAAATATGATGACACCTGAAGCATGACATGCTCCTGTTCCTGTTTATCCGAAAGAGCCTGCCGCAACTGAGATACCTCTTCCTCCAACTGCTCTACCTACGATATGAAAATAGAGAATATTATATGTTTAAAACTTAGTGAAGAAAAGATGTGACATCTTGTTTTTTCCCCAGTATCATGTGGTGTATTGTTAGTTCATCCAGAAAGATCTAGACATATGTACATTATGCTACTTATTAACATACTGGTGGCACATAGTAATTTTACCATTCTTAAAAAATATTTAAATGATTGTTGCTGAAAGCACTCGTTTTTTCATAGCCAACACTTCATAATAAAATTGTGTTAGAGAGCAACTAGCAGCGTGTCATTCCATAGTAAAGTCACTCCAGCATATTCTATTAAAGCTAAAATAGTATATAATAATGTCACGACCTATTATACCATGAAGCCAGATAGAAAGCAATAAGCAGATAACATCTATGATTATAAATAAAAAGAAATAAATATGAAACTATAATTAAATTATATAAATTTCAAAGAGAATGAGGCTCAAAATAAAGAAATGTGATATGTCCTAAAGAAGCTAAACTAGAATCTACATTTATTTTTCTTTTAGAAAAAAAAAATAGAATCAAACTTCAAACAAGAGTGCCCGAAATTAAACAAGGCTGAATCAGCAAGCACAGCCTTCTTACACACCTTTGCACTCAAAGCACGTCTATTATCCTGCTTCACCATCTCCATGAGTGCTGTCTCCAATTCCTCTGCTCTAATTTAGTACAAAACCAAAAAAGTTTCCACTTCTGAGGATTATATTCGCAATTTAAAATTTCAATGAAAGGCAAAATATGGAAAAATAAAAATGTCATCGATAACCAATGGATGAAAACAAGACACAAGAATTTTAGGAGATTAAACATATTCAGTTTGTGGACAGAAGCAGGGAAATAATAGCTTTGCAAAGATTGATAGCTTATAAAATTTTGAAATGGGAAAATTAGTTGACTTGACAAGAACTAGGTAGCATTTATAGGAGATAAACCACATTCACTTTAGGAAAAATGAAGAGCTTAGCAAGAACAGATTGGACATAATTTTGAGGTGGGTGGCAATGTTGGTTCGATAATAACCAGATATATCTTTTCTGTAACATTGTTCAAATAAAAAAAAATGGTATGGGAGAAACGTCAATTTGGTGAGAATCAGGTTGCACTTGCTTTTCCCACTTGCACAAATCTTGGACAGCCAACCATTATTAATAAAGTTGCTAAAGCTTTCAGCCAAAGATTGGCATGGAAGACGCACTCTAATCTAAAATACTGTAGATAAAACTGGGTGCAATAAGATGAGGGATACCTTGCAGACTAAAATCTCCAAAGCATCAGTCTGAAATGTTAAAAATGTACAAAGTTAAATCTTAAATATCAAGAAGCTGTTTCCTCACCTCAGGCCAGTGTGCAAGGCAGATCCTTGTCATTTAGAATATTTAACATGAAAGGGAAAAAAGTTAAAAGTTCCACAGCTCATGCTTAATGCTCTCCCCAAACAAGTCAACCAATAGCTTTCTTATTTTTGAAACATTTAAATATTAATGTCCCTTGGGGTCCTAAACAATTACAACAAGATTTAGCCAGTAAAGGTGCATATGGAAACCAACCTGAGAATGGCTGATCTTTTCTCCTCAAGGAGCTTGCATAACTCAACTTTCAGCCATGAGACCTAAACAGAATTGATTCAGTTATAAGAAATAATAGTTCAAATATTGAACTTGATAATTTAACAAAAAAACACCTCATGCTTTTCCCAATGACATAATTTATAAAACAACCAGGTCACTCACTAAAAGTTCACAGGAATAATCATGTAATCAAATTCTATAATATTACAAGGAAAGATATAATTTATCAATGCTGGTATAAAATCTACATCAAGATTCTAGAGTCAAAAAATCTGAGCACCCGAGCTGAGGTACTAGAGCCCTATAAGAGGGTAGACATCTCCCGGTCAGGCTCTATTTATTTATTTATTTATTTATTTTATTTTTTTTTTGCATACACAAAGATTTGAACTCGAAACCACCTGCTTAAGTGACTTAAGCCTCTACCACTTGACCAAACCTTATTGGTGCAATAATTGATTAAGTAATAGACAATAAATTCTAACCTTTCTTTTCCTCTTCTCACATGCACTATGTATGCTGTAAGATTATATCATTCTATTTAGTAGTGTGAGACCACAAATATTGTTTATAATCGTCCAGCCAACATTAAGAAAACAAAAAACGGGGTGTTTTTAACAGGCTTCCATTACATTACACCTGTTTGAACCAATAATGTAGTCTAACATGGCATAAATTGACTACAACAAAATTTATAAAAAAAAAAAAAGTGGGGCAAAAGGGGAGGAATACCTGTTCTTTAAGGTTTGGTACAGTGTCCACTTCTGCATCAACCATTTGACTGCTCATATATCCTTCAAAATCAGTAGACTCAGGTTCCAACAGGTAAGCATCCCCATTTGTAAGCATGCGACCTGCTTTTTCTGCAGAAAGTTTTTCGGACAATGATCCCGGTTCATGTTTGAAACTATATAACTTGGAAGCAAGACCCTTAGAGTCCCTCCAGACACGAAGCCCTTTGTTCCTTTCCTCCATCACAGCTAGAACGGCAGGCCTATGCTTTTTCCGTAACTCTTGCAGTTTTAGTTCATTCACTGCTTGGTAACCCATTGAGGCAGTCAAGACTAGTTGGCTACTGTCAAAGGTAGAACCAGACAGGGACTGCAACAACGTAACCGCATCTCCAGCGTCCTTTGTAGTCACTAATGCAGGGCCTGCAATTCAAAATGTAGGATAAAAAACATTCATACTATTGCATCCCATGAAAAAATAAAATAAGCAACTCAATAAGTACCATATAACTCCATCAGTGCAAGAGCTGTACGGAATAACATTACACGATTTCCCTCAAAGAGAAGCACATCCCACATACGAAGAACTGAGATTAAAAATGAACATCACAAATTAGAAATGATTCTTATATTCATTTGAATCAGAATATCAGAAGAAGGCAAGCAATTCACATAATCAAACACAAATAAGAAAAACACCAATATAACTGATTTCTAGCCAATATCTAAATTAAACACAATATGACATAAAGTAAAACCTGACCACTTTCCCAAGGAAGCATATTCACAAAAATGGAAAGGAACCAGGGGCCAGTAACCCATGCAATCTGCACTCCCAGATAATCTAGATGATTAACTGCAAAACAGAACCATATAAGCTTACAAGACTATCTAACAACAGTGAATGACTGAATGATCTAAAAATGTAGAGGAAATACTCCAACCTAATTTAGGGAATCTCTCACGCACCAATTCCTCTAGAACAAGCTGATCCACCTGAGGCAGACAGAAACCACTCTAATGAATAGCACCAAATTCAAGCAACACAATATCTTAAAAAAACCAATCATACTACCACACATTCCTGATTAAGATGAATAAATACAAGAAAAATAAAAAGATGATTGCGAACAACCCCAACAAGAGGGAATAGAACAATGAAAAGTTACCTGAGACTCTATCATTTCCTCGGAATAGTAACCATCAAAGTAGTCATCAATTATTCCCATTAGAGTCCTGAAATATATCAGAAGGCCTTAATAAAGGTGCTACAATCATGCTAAAAATGTATGAAAAGTCATGTTTATTAAATCACTTATTCTCTTTATGATCTAGAGATATTCCTGTTTAACTTTAGACTTAAATAAAACACTAGAAGTTAAGACCTACCAAAATGCATTTTCTTCAGGCATCAGCAACAACAATAAGCCTGCAAAAAAATTCATTGCCTGCATAGAAAAGAAAGAGGAGAGTATGTGCGGCATTAATGCAACAATGCTTAATTATAAAGATAGAGAAAACTAAAGCACAAATAACTAGAACATGAAAGTGCTACTTGTATGCTACTTGTCCCCTAAGAGAAACTGTGTAAGTTGACATTGTTTCAAATTAATTATGTTTGACTAATGTGACAAGCAATCCATATGCATTTTAATCAAGTATTCTTTTGGTAGTATGTAACACAGATTTACACACCATGACTTGTAATTAAATTAGACATCAACATGCAAGAACAAGAGAACATAAATTTGAAAGAGGTTGGAAAAGTTAAAACTCTAGTTTGGCTAGCGGTCCTTGAGATTCTCTGAATGTTAACCACATATCTGTATAGATTTTAGAAGAAAAGGACAAATCAAAAGACTGCCATTTAGAATTGCAATGCACACAACAATATGTACCAAATCTACTGAACAGCCACAAGAATCAACTGTTTAAACCAAGCATCACCCAAAAAAAAAAAATTATGCAAAGCAAAAACCAACATAGAACAATACAAAACTAGGGGTGGAAGTTGGTCACTGTCTGAACTATACCCCTATAGGTTTATTTTTGACCCAGAACCCCAAAAAAGTTCTCTTTGTTCCCTAAACTAAGAAAATGAATTTAGGAATAGGCCATGAAAAAATGAGCACTTCTGTCCCTATTTTAATTTTTCCAAGCGGTTGACCAAGATATACCTTTCTGTTTTCAAGGGCAGTAATAAATATCCTGGCATAGTTTAGGTTCAAAAGTGCACTGACACCTAATACAAATACTAGAAGAGTTAATTATGAACTCAAACTGTCTTAAATCTAGACCCAGATACCTGGCAGTACCCTACTGATGGGTTGTGCCGAGCATATGCTGTAAGCAACCGCCTCAAAGCATTTCTACCATCTTCATCTAGTGCAGGATGCCCCGGGAATGTCCTTGGCAAATCCTGTAAAAGTAAGGTATAATTCAAAATCACTTCCTGTTTCTGTCAACAACAAAAGCTTTTCTGGGACAATAAAGAGCATCAGCAAAATTCAATGCCACCATATAGTGACCTTCTCTATCTGCCCTTTCCATTTTTCAGGCGCAAGTCCTAGAGGTTTATTTGAAGCATCAACTTTTTCTCCAATGCTAGTATTAGTTTTTTGATCGAGCAAGTCCTGGTAATAACCCTCCACTCTGCGTGTTCGCACTCCAACAAAGGCTTGCCATAGCTGCAGTCACAATGGAGGGTAGTCACGAGCTAACTCACAACTAAACAAACAAAAACTAGATGTGATATCATTTCAAATAATAATCACCACACCTCTCCTCTGAGAGCCATAGGCACTCCTCCACGAACAAGACATTCTAACTCTTCCTTCCAAGGGACAAAGGGCTCTTGACTATCAGAATTAGGTGCCAGATCAGAATTACCACTATCATTTGCAGGTACCTCCTGCGCAATATCTGACCTCTCCACATCATAGAACTCTTCCTCAGAATCCTCTTCCGAGGCCCCTTTAGCTGCTCTCCCCTCCTCTATTGGTGCTAAACCATTTGAAACTTTCACTCCATCATGCTCGTCTTTTGATGCTTCCTTCTTTTTCTTCACCCGAACACTCATCATCTGCTCAATGGCACTCAAAGATGGTCTAATATGAGACCAAATCTGGATTTTGTGAGGTCTCACCACCTTATTATCTTTGTCATCAATACCATTTTGATCAGATTCAGCACTGTGGACACTTGTCACTGGTGACGGGGCACCACCTTCCTGTGCCAGAGAATCTTCAAACGGCACCTGGGCAGTCTCTGCCTGCCTTTCCAAGAAGTTCTTCCATCGATCAGATCTCTCTTCCTCTTCCTCCTGTAAACACAATGACAAGAGACTACATTAGCATTAAAGTATCAAGAAAATGCTCTCAGAAGTAAACTAGATGGAAATGAATACATTGCCTTATAGATATTTGCATACTCTCTATATCTCTGCAAGTGTTGAGGCCGCACAGCAAACCCATACGCATCCCTGTCCACATTCCGCACAATCAGCCAAAAAAAAAAAAAATTTCAAAACAATTCAAAAGAAAAAAGTTTGCCAAAACACTTCAAAAGTACAAAATGAAGCAAATCATGGAGAAAAGAAAAACAGAAGCAGGGACAAGCAAACCCGGCAACTGCCTGAACTCAACTGTCATGAAACCCTAAATCAATCAAACAATCCGATCTAATCGTCCATAGCGCTAATTCCATTATTCCATCCGAGCTTAAACCCTACTCCCACAAACCATGGCATGGATCTACTCAAGAACTCTAACGAAATCCAATCTGGCCGCCAACTAAACAAAACCCTAAAATCCCGAACGCCATTCCTACAATTCCAAATCATTTTCAAGATCCCACACATCGATCTTGACCAAACAGAGACGACATCGGCAACCACATTGCCCGAACTCGAAGTAGCCGGCCAAGAAAACGCAAAACCAAAAAAACAAACCACCAAGAAAGTTAACAGAAACCCTAGAAAACAGCGAGCATATCACGGGAGCAACAAAACGGTGGCTGACGCACTGATAGCCACGCGGCAGGCAGAGAAGCAACTAGAGCAATGGCACTCACCTCTTATGCTCAAAGGTGATGAGCGGCAGACTCTTCCCCTTCATCTCCGCCTTCGCCGCAATTCCTCCGGCGCAAAGAGGCGAATCTCTCCGGTTTCTCAGCAAAACCCCAGAAATCTCGGTGTCGGCGGCGCTTCCGTTCCGGCCGCCCACCGTCCTCCTTGTCAACGTGGAGACACCAACCCGGCGGTGGCGGCGACGACGACGGCGACGGCGGAGGAGAAGGTTGGATCTCGTTGCATGGGGAGAAGAACAGCGAGGAAGACGAGTCTTTGGTTTTAATGGAAGAGATACTGATCTTTTTATTTATTTATTTATTTATTTATTTATTTAATTATTATTTTGACACGCCTTTTTGAGCTTGTTCATGCTTGCGGCCCCATCTTCTCATCTTGCCGGCCTTCACGAACCAGATCTCGAGGCGTGGATGTACGGTGGAGATGGTGTAGTGATGAGAATCATGAGATCGTGCCACGTGGTAGATCTGATACTATTAATGGTGGGACCCACCATGATAGGTACTAATTGATTGTAATTGGTGTGTTATCTTGTGGAATTTATTAAATTTTGAGGTTTTATTATTTATGAGAATGTGAGAAATTTTTTATTAATTAAAATAGAAGGGTGAGTTTTTTCATTAATAAATAAGGTGACATAATTAATGGGCGTGATTAGTAGATGGAGGTGAACATAATTGAGTGGATATATGTAGATGTATGGATTTCAAATGAAGAGGGTGTCATGTGCTTATGTGCGTCACTCACTCACTCACTAGTAGCATGGCATGCTGTAAGTTCGCATCATTGGGTGTGCTTGAGAGAAGACAAAGTAGGGCCCATTCTAGTGGATTTGATTTAAAATTAGTTTATAATTTTAATTATGTTACTAATTCATTCATGTAATTTAAGTCACTTACCAAATTTGTTATTTTAATTAAATGTTCTTATTATTATTTTTAATTTTAATATTTATAAATTCTTAATTTAGATCTTTATTTTATGATTAACTAATAGAGTGGAGTGTGAATGACTTTTTGGTTTATTGATAACAGATTTTTTGCACAGGATATTTATGTTTTTAAAAAAAATATATTCATACTTTAGCTCATACAAAATGATTGCACAGATATATGAGGGATTTACTCTATGCCTATGCATGTTTTTGACATCTTTTTTTGACAAAAGCAACAAACACCGTCAAAAAATTAAGCAAGTATGGAGGTGCATTAGTTATTATAGCTTAACGATCTACAAAGGCAACTAACACTGTCAAATTGGAGATTTATCATGTTGGGAAAATTAACACGCAGGTCAATAAAGACATGCCATGTGCCTCAAAAATGATGTATCATAGGCTATAATCTCATGGTAAATCATTTTGCCATGTATCTTTGAAATGGGTGGAAAATATGGCTTCTTCCGTAAAAAATCTACATTGAGACTCTAGTACACAGAAAATATAACAATGTTATACAGTAAATAGAAAATAAACAATACTGAAACATAATACTATGAGGCAAAAGTTTGGAGTCTTTACCTCTTTGTACATGTTTTTTTTTTTTAGTTACCATTAGACTATCAATAGTTTCTCTCTGACATTTTTTCTATCCACATTTCGTAAAAAAAGAAAAATATATATAGAAAAAGAGTGATTGCACTTGATAAAAAGGATAAGCATGGGGCTAGTGTTTAATGAGGCTCGTTGGTTTGATGATTAGGACTAATGTGACATCAATGAATAGGGTTAGTTTGGGATGGATTAGGCTTATATATGATTAAGCACGCATTAAGACATATTTAATCCAAAAGATTGGCAAAAGAACTTGTGACTTTGGAAAGACATGTAAAGGATTGACATATGGAACTATAAAAATACATTAATATCTAAACAATTAAGCTCTTAACAAAAGACAAATCATCTTCATTAGTTAAGAAATTAGTATTCTTTAAGTTGTCACTTGTTCTTCTGTTTGTCTGAAATGCATGATTTAAATACAAAACTCACATCACTAGTCTGGCTCATGACTTGTTAAACTAGACAATGAACATGGACCATGTTTGTTAAAGAATGAACTTGACTGACTAAGAAGTGGGTCCAATGATCAGAGTTACAGAGTCCAATGTGATTGTTTTAGGTTGTTTGTTGTTATTTGTGTACGTACATCTCTTTCCAACCTATTTCAATCTCATACCCAAATCCATAGATTTATTTTTAAAAATAAATAACTCTGGCGTGACGTGTTGATGGCTGCAACTAGTCCAAGTGGCATATTAATTAATGTTGCTCAAGTTGTTGATGTTGTTGTTTTTTATTGAAAAAATTACCTTGCAATCTCTCATTACTTTTAAACTGGCCCAAAGAGACCTTCAATTTTTATAATGCCTTGAATTTTTTTGCTTTTTTTATGATTAATTCTGCAATCCTTACCGACATTGAATTAGAATTTTAATTATTTTTATTACACTCAAAGACGAAATTATTTTTAGTTTTTTCTCTTTTCTTTTATTTATTGGATTAGCCTAACATTTGTATTCAAGTTATTCTTTGTGCTTGTATTTCATTAGTTTGTATTGTATCTTAAATTTACAAATTTTATCGATTATATCCTATATTAAAAGTTAGGTATAATACCTAAATTTGTCCCTCTACTTTTCCCACTATTCTTTTTTGGTCCTTCTACTCAGAAATACGCTCTACTAATCCCTCTACTCTTAAAAATGATCTAATTTAGTCCATCTACCTTTAATTTCTTCCCATTTAGTCTCTTTACTATTGAAAAATACAGTCAATAATAAGCCTATATTAGAGTAAAATGGACTAAATAGAACCATTTTTCAGAGTAGAAGGACTACTTGGGAGTATCTCTGAGTAGAGTGACCAAAAAAGAAAAGAGAGAAAAGTAGAGGGACCAATTCGGGTATTATACCTAAAAGCTACTGTAATTTATATCAATGGTCACATATATGACCATATGAATAAAGTAAAATTAGAAAAATAATTAATAAAATTTAGTTCAAGTGGTCGAAGTTTAAATTATTTAAGTAATTAGTTTTGAGTTTGCATTTTTGTGCACCT
Organism: Dioscorea cayenensis subsp. rotundata; assembly: GCF_009730915.1. Lineage (NCBI taxonomy): Eukaryota > Viridiplantae > Streptophyta > Magnoliopsida > Dioscoreales > Dioscoreaceae > Dioscorea > Dioscorea cayenensis. The sequence goes on from NC_052482.1 coordinate 20,530,287, forward strand.
TAAAAATTTTATATTAAAAACCTTATAAAAAAATCTTTTTTTTTAAACAAAATTTTAAAAAATATAAGTTTATAGAATATGATTTAGTTGAACATGTAATAATTGGTTGAGAGAAAATTACACAAAAATACATGTCACAATTAATTAGTTTTTTTATAGCTCATATTGAAGCTTAAGAGTTAGCCCCTTAGGATAGTATAAGAAATAATTTCATGGTTGAATATTTCTTAAATGTTACTGGCAAATTATCTTTTTTTATTTTTTATTTTTAATTCTTTAATTTTTATTTCAAAAAAGAAAATTAATATTTAATTAAATTATAAAAAAAACAATCTACCATAATAAATTTAAGAAAAAAGAGTTATAATTAGAACACTGTAAAACAAAAAAATAATGAACACAAAAGAAGAAACATAAATATAAGAAATCCACTGATAGTTTAGGAGACACAAATGATAAAATAATTGAGAAAATAAAATGACATTATATGATATTGGGAGGAGAATGTAATGTTACCCTTGAAATTGGAGGCAATTTCAGCAAAGGACGGACAAATGAAGACTAAAAAGGGGTCTGTTGATGGATATAAACTCACACCAGTAGAGGATGAGGAATTAGTGAAAGGTAACGTGACCAAGTCTCCATCGAAGGACGCGGCTGCAATGACACCTGGGTTGAATGAATCATCATCTGGAGGACACGTGGAGGAATCTGTTGAAAAGGAAGATGCCCATTTGACGGTCGGGATGGAGATTGAGAAGAATTAACGATTAAGGAGAGCCAACATTCATCTGAAAGATTATCTATTAGAATAAATAGATGAATTGGAGGAGGAGGAGGAGGATGGGAGAAGAATCAAAGGCCTTTCTCTGAGGAGTTAGGAAGAGGAGCTCGGTGGTGATTCACTACCGGGTTTGGTTTATCTTACTTTCTTGTTGATTGTTCTTGTTTTTTTCCTTCCAGTTAATGATCTTTGGTTGTCTTTGAGAACTGTTAAACAGTATTATTACTTATGTGATTGCTCTTGAGAGACTAGATCTGAGTTTATTCCTGCTATTGCTTGAATGTAGTTCAATGCATCAGATTCTATTGTTGTTTTCTTGAGCAAAATTAGTGATAATTTCAAATCAGTGAGCTCTGATTTAGAGCAAGACATCTGGGAATTTACTGAAATACAGTGTGAGTGTTGAATTTGTGCTTGAATTTACTAGATCTGAACAAAGTCATTACAGAGAATCTCTGAGAGAGTCACCGTGAATAAAATGCCTTCAAGATTAGTCAAATCTCATGTTAAAGGATAGGATATTCTTGCTTTGCAAGTGTAGCTAGGATCCAGGAATTTTAAGTTTCTCTTCACGGTTAAGATAAATACCAGCTTTTTTATTCCTTGGAATTATAAACATCCACATAAAAAAGACACGTGAATATTTTTTTTTTTTTTGAAATAGTGAATAAATTTGCCAACGACCATTTGGTCTATTGCAGATCGGGTCCCTCTGCAGTGGGGTGTTAGATGCTCAGTGTCGAGCGTGGGCTCCCGAGTTCGAAACCCATCTCGCGAGGTGAGGGACATCGGTTCGAGTGGTGGCTGGGCTCCCCACGTGTTCGTCCCAGGTTCGCGACATCGTGCCTTTTCTCAAAAAAATAGTGAATAAATTTAAATAAAATTACAAATGACAAAAAAGTTTTTTATTTAAAAATACGGTAGTTTCATTTTATTTATATGTTCTAGATAATTGTCCTAACTAGTTATTAGAAAGGCAATTATTTTTTTATTTCATCTTTTTTATTTCAAGTTTTAAATATATATATATATATATATATTGGAATAAAGTGGATAAACCACAAATTTATTGAAATAAGAAGAATACAGAAAAATATAACGGAGAGGTAACAACGAACATGAAGAGCTAAGAATAAAAAGCTGTCTGAAATCCTCACTAGAGATGAGGAAAACAGTGAGCGGGACAGAACAAAAACAAGACAAAAAAACAAGAGTAAAGGAAAACATTGAACGGGATTGAATAAAAGCTAATAATAATATATTTTTTATTATTAATAAATAATTTATTTATAAAATTTTGTTATTCCCTTCCCTCCAAAATCAGGAGTAAACGGTTGAAATTTGAAAATGAAGCATTTTTGGGGTCTTTGCCAACGAAAGCATGAAGCGCGCTAAAGGAAGAGAAGAAGCTCAGTTCTCAAGAAAGCTCTTCGCGGAAAACCCTAGAATCCATGGGATCTCGACGGTGTTGCCTCCCGAAGAGCTCCTGGTCAAGGATGGAGGGATGGAGGGAAGGAGGGAAGGATTCAGGGAACAAGCCCGGAAGCGGCACAACAGAGGTGGCTCTTGTAGTGGTCTCTGAGCTTGAGAAAAGGGCCCGCCGGGCGGAGAGGTTTGGAATCATTGTGATGCTGTTGGAGGAGGAGAAGCGCGACTCTTGAGCTGAAAGGTAGAACATTTCCGTCTCTTGCCCTAGGATTTCTTTTGTTTTAGGGTTTATCTCGATTAGGGCTTTTTGAATGAGTTTATGTTTTAGGATTTATATGTTCGTTTTGGTTGAGCATTTGCATACTCATTGTCGTTTGTCTTAGAGATAGAAGGATGATGTTAGTAAGGTCAATTTCAAGATGCTAGTTTGTGATTGAATTGAGTGAAAATACAAGGAGAAATAGAGAAAAAAAAAAGAAGGAAAATTGGTTTCTTGTGTATGATAAAATGAAGAAAATATGATGGATATGTGAATAAAGGAAAAGACATTGATAAAAAGAACTGCTTTCTTGTGCTTGGCTGTAGCCAAATGGTGATTTGACTAGTTTTGATTGTCGCTACTATGGATTTGATATAAGATGATGCTGATGGTTTTCTAGGTAAAGTAAATAAAAGTTTGTTCTACTCTCTTAAATACTCTTAAGTTCTCCTTTGTTGAATTATATATACAAAAGTACAGTGCTTGCAAATGTAATCTGGATTGTATAATGTACACCCACACATCATATCTTAGAAAACATTGTAGTTTTTTCCCGCATTGTGAGTTTGATATCAAACAAGTAGTTGGCAAACACAACTCCATTGAATGGTATTTCATTCCTTCGGAACAAATCTTCCAGGTGATTTTGTTTGAGTCAGCTTCCAGATGTTGATAAGCTACAACGAGCATATGAAATTTTTTAGGATTGCAGATTGTTATAGTTTTTGTTAGAGGGTTGAATCATTGTACTTTGTGTATAGTGAGTTTGCCAGTGGATTAAGTGTTACCTCTCTGTTCTCACAATGTGGTTTTGTTGAGGCTTTCTTTTATTTGTTTCAATGTTGTTTGAGTACTGAGATCACTTGAATGCTTTGCTCACTCTAGCAGCATGCTAATATAGGGGTGCTGAAGTATATGTTTCTTTTTTGTATTGTGAATGCAAATTGGTACTGTTCCCCAAGCAGCAGTTCTGCCATTTTGACGATAGGTGGAACAATAAAGAGATATAAACACTATTCTTCTCTGACCTTGGAGCTTCATTAAGGTGGTGAAGCCACTTCAATTTTAACTCCTGCATTTTCTTTGCCGGGTGGTTTTAGAACCATATCAATTTCAAGTCTCAATCCCATAACCAGTCAAACAACTTTAGTTGCAACCTATGTGCATCCAGTGGTCCCAAACATGTTTTCTCTTGCAAGTTTAAATCTTAGACTCATCGTCCTTCGTGTCAGTTTAGTTCCCAAGCATTCAGATGTTCGACTGTCTGTGCTTCCTTAACATTTCAGTCTTCCGAAGTAGAGGATGATGCAGTTCACCATTTTATCTGGATCTGGAACAGCTAAGGTAAACTAGAGGTACAGAAAAAAGACAAGCCTGAGCAGAGAGGTGCATCTTATAGTGTGGCATAAATAAATACATTTGCTTGATTTAACTGAGTTTCAGTGGCTGCTAGCGTACTACTAAACAAGCTATAAGATCTTTCTAATGTTTTTTCTCAGGTTTGGTCTAGCTTGAAAGATTTGCTTAGAACAACAGGGCTAATATTGAAGAAGAGAAATGAAAGGTGAGTGCTGCCAGGTTTTCGCAAATATCTATCACTCAACTGCTGCCCAGCCAAGTTCCAAACACCAAGGCCTTGTATCATCTTGAGGTAGCACAGCCTGCCAATGAAAATATCTTGCTTAATGTGCTTCATAACATTTTGTTGCTGCCCTGATGCAGCGAAGCCTCCCATCTGCGGGCGTCCCTGCCGTAATGTGCTCTGCTATCTGTTAACATCTTCCACATCTAGTGGAGTCGGTATTTGTTTGTTTTCTTGTTAGAGGTCTTTGTCTCTTTCTTTGTTTGTGAACACTGCCTTCTTTTTTTATTATATTTTTTCTAATAAATTTGTGGTTTATTAATTTTATACTAAAAAAAATTAATAGATTTTTTTCCTTTTGGAAAAAACTAGATAACAAATGTAATTTAGGATCAAAGAAGTAAACTGAGGGTGAAGGTCAATTGTCTAAAATGTTACCATTTAACTTTCTTAGATTTACGTTGTTGATTATTTTTTTTCAATTTTTATAAGCTGGCTAATATTGTAAAAGAAAGTCAATGGCCCAACTTCTCACTTGGCAATGAATGTGTTACAATGTTGACTTTAAAGAGTTTTCTTTTGAGCCTTTTTATTTTATTTTAATTTGTTTGAATTGTAAATAATTTGAGCTTCATTGTGTGGTAGAGCTTCAAATTAGTTTGAATATGTTTGCTCCAATTTGAAGTTTTTTTTAAAATAAAATAAATAAATCACAAATTTATTGAAAAAAGAAAAATATACAGAAAAGAACTAAGAGAATAAACAGAGACACTAAATAAAAGAAGGACAATAATACGAAGTCTCAAGCCTTATATGAATTGCTAGAATTTAAATTTGATTCAGTTCATATAAACAAAAAAATTACAAATCATAAAATATTATAAGTAAATAAAATTTATATTAATTATTTTCAGTGAATAGTGGTTTATCGTCCCTTACAAAAATATATAATATTACTTAAGTATTCACATCTAATTTTGTAAAGATGCGGGTAAGTTGTGCTGACTTGTCGAATTAGTTAACAACTTTCTTCCACGTGGCAAAACCGTACATCATGTGACAATCGAACTAAAACAAAAACGACAGCTCCAGTAAAGAGTACCTCAGGAACACCAGACCGGAACTCCATCTCTCTCCTGCTGAGAGCTTGAGAACTCTCCTTCAATGGCCTTGTCTCTTGCGCGAAATCCCATTCATCGATCCCTTTCGTCCTTTCGTTCCAGGGCCTTCAAGTGCTCCATGGCGGCGAGCTCGATCCGTGTGGGAGCCGTTCAGATGACCTCCACCAACGATATCGAAGCCAACTTCAACACCTGCTCTCGTCTCGTCAAGGTTTTCCTCTACTCTTCATCTCCCCATCGATCAATCGCTATTCCTCGATTCTAGTATCGTTTTGGCTTGGTTTGGGTGTTAGATTTCATTGTCTGAGGCTGTGGAATTGTGAACTCTTGATTTGGTTTGATAGGAAGCATCAATTGCTGGTGTAAAGTTGCTTTGCTTTCCGGAGGCTTTCTCCTTTGTGAGTAGCCGAGATGGTGAGTCTCTTGAGATTGCTGAACCTATCGATGGGCCTATTATGCAGAGATATTGTTCTCTGGCAAGGTATTTGAAGTAGAAAGCCATGCTTTTTTGTTTCAATAACAATGCGCTTGTTGTTCGACCATAAATTGTGAATTTTTTTCTCAAAAAGTGATTTTTTTTAGATGTTACTATCTCCATTTTGCAAATTTTGATTGCTTAATTACTGGAATTATTCTGCTGTTCATGTTTAATATAATCCAGTTGTATACACGGATGTTCAGACTTCTAAAATTTTATCACATTCTAAAGTTTTTAAGATTTTTTTTTTAAAATTAAATATCGGACCAAATTATATTGTAGATTATGTTGACGTTCTCCTGAACTATGATTTTGATGCTTCACAGAAGCTCTGGGCCATCTTGCTTACATGTGAACATATTTGTATGGATGACAGAGAATCAAATATTTGGTTATCACTTGGAGGCTTCCAAGAGAAAGGTCCAGATGACAACCACCTTCATAATACTCATGTTTTGGTTGATGATACTGGGAGCATCAAAAGCTTATATAGGAAGATACATCTGTAAGATATCCTAGTCTTGACTCCTGACTCAAGCTTCCCTAACTTATTCCAGGTACATTAACTTTGAGAAATGGATTCCCTTTGTATTTATTAAGGTTTGATGTGGATGTCCCTGGGAATATGGTTTATAAGGAGAGTAATTTTACCACACCAGGTATGCTGCATTTCATTTGCTGGTTGTTTTGTTTTGTTTTGTTTTTTTTTATTTAATTCGTACTATTTCTGCGGACTATTAACTTCACTGGGTTTCTTCTAGCTGTCTTAGTTTTTGTTCTTTTAAAATGGTAGAGTTTCACTTGACATTGTTCAGTTGTCAGTGTATCATGGAGTTGAATCACCATCTTGTGGCATTTTAAATGTAAAAATTGTTTCAAATAGTATGTTTTGCAAATTGATCACACACTACCCAAAGAAAATGCTGTTTGTGGAAGTTGTCTGTTATGCTTGAAGACAACCTACTTTTTTTAGTCAATCAACTAAATTCTGTAAACTTAATCGGTTATTAGCCAATATCAGAACTTCATTTGAGATTCTTCTCTTGAAATGATGCCTTCCTCTATACTGTCTTCTCCCCCCTGGATCTTAATCCTATGACTTATTTTCTTTGATTTATTTTATGGAATTATAAATTGATTCATCCTGCAACCTTCCTAATGTTGATCTTTCAGGTGATGATATTGTTGTTGAGGACAGTCCTGTTGGGCGCTTGGGTCTTACAGTCTGTTATGATATCAGATTTCCTGAGCTATATCAGCTGTTAAGGTTTCAACATAACGCCCAGGTGTGTATTTTGATAGTGAAATCTTGTGTAGATGTCTTTTTTGATGGTGAACTCTTGTATGGATGTTTGTCTGTGTTTCACAATTTTTTTTTTTCTTTTTGGTTCTCATCATTTTGTTTTTGTGGTAAGTCTCTCACTTTGAGCTGTTGTAAATAAATTAAGGTTTTGTTGGTACCTGCTGCTTTTACCAGAGTGACTGGGGAGGCACACTGGGAAATTCTTCTGCGTGCTCGAGCAATTGAGACCCAGTGTTATGTATTTTCCTCTACCAATTTACTTTTACTTTTCATACTTCAATCAGTTGTTATGTCCATGCAAATGATCAAGATATCAAAGGATCTTTAATAACTACATCAGTTTATCTTTTAACGAGGACTTATCTGTTGAAGGGGACACCAAGAACAGTGTTGTATTTCATTTTGGATTCTGAATGCATTTTATTCGTGATTCCTTCAGTCTTTGCTTTGAGAGGCTCACTTGAGCCTTCACATTGATAATTAGCATTATAAAGAAATTTTTGGTACTGTTGGTAACATTGAAATGTATGCCATAGTTGAATACAAAAGGAAGAATTAGAATTTCTAATCTCTGCTGTAGGAGAAGTGACCATTTGTAATTTTTTTTCCCTGCATCTATGTAGGTAGTTGCAGCCGCTCAAGCTGGAAAGCACAATGAGAAAAGAGAAAGCTATGGTGATTCATTAATTATTGATCCGTGGGGTAGAATTATAGCTCGACTACCCGGTGAGTTTCTGTACCATTTTCTTCTAGCAGTGCACTGTGCATATGTCTTTACAATGCTGATTTAAGGATGCTGGTCACAACACAATTATAAATGCATCCCGAAAGAAACTTTACCATCTTACATGCCAAGTTTGTTGCCTTGAGGGCAGATTCTTATTTCTTGGCTTTCCCCGGAAAATGAAATGTTAAAGTTAGACCAATTAAATTACAACAATTTTCCTTATATATTGAGATGGTTGATTAGATAGTAGAGGTTAAGTGAGATCTGTTCTTGATCATTTATTCAAATGAGGACAGGTCCTGAGCTTTCTAATAGGATCCATCCAGATGTATGCACTTCACAATATGTTGCTTTCTTTGTTGAGAAAAGATTATTGTGAATATCCTTTATGATTTGTAATCACTAAACCTTTCTTCATCTGCGTTGATGCGATATGTGCAATATTATTTTCTCATTGTCTTTCCCATTTATTCATTCAGTAGTCTAGAACTACCAACAGCATAATTCATGTTTCTTTTCATGGCTTTTTGCCTTCTCAGATCGCCTTTCTACCGGAATAGCCATCGCTGACATTGATTTCTCAAATATTGACTCAGTGAGAACTAGGATGCCCATTGCAAATGTAATTCTGAATCTAAATCTCTTTCTTGAACATGTGAATGTTTTTCCACTGTCCTAATAATTAATATCCTTATTTTTTATAGCATCAAAAGCTAGGCACTTGGCGAAAAGCTCCGTGTTTGTGAAATTCCATGCAAGGGCTTGTTGTTGATGCAATATATGTTGATGAGATCAATTGAGACCATTTATGTAAGTGAACTTCCCAGTATGTCTAGGATTATGTGAAATGCTGAAAACAAAAAAGAAAGATTTTATTTATGACAGCAACAAAAAGAGATGGAGAAATACTTGCAAATTCATGTTCTGTGACTTGAGTTACAAATTAAGCTTGTGATAATCCATTAATTAGCAGCAAACAGGGCTTCTGTCAACTTAATATAATCCAAAGAAAACCCCTGTTGCCCTTGGATATATAGTCACTATGTTTCTATTCTTTCTTGAAAACTAGTATGGCCCCACACTGTGCAAAACTCAACCACAAATCCCAACATCACAGCAATGGCAAATAAAATAATTGTATCACTGTTATCCGCATCTTCTTGATCATCAATTGATCAATTTGGAGTCAAGATGATCTAATTAATATTTTTTCCAATAAATAATTGAATAATTATTTATATAGTTTATCCAAATATTTATAGGAGGTTATTTTTTTTTTTTTTGGGTAAATCACTGAACTTTGGTTAAATATCATCTTGATCACTGAATTTTAATTTGTTTCGAAATGCTCACTAAAGTTACTAATCATTTTATTAGTAGGTCACCTGATGGATTATCACTTTCATTAGCTGATGTGGAGGGTGGAAAAAGCCCAGGCAGCGCACAGGTGGAGCCTCCACTCCAACTAATGAAAATGCAAATTAATCGGGCGACCTGCAGATGAAATGATTAATAATTTTAGTCAGCATTTTGAAACAAATCAAAATTTAGTGATCAAACTGATATTTAACCAAAATTTTGTGATTTACCAAAAAAAATTAATCATTTATAGGAAAGTAAGATAGTAATGAAATATGATATTTATTTGAGATAAAAGCAATTTTCTAAACAAACATTTAGATAGAACAACAAAAGCTAAATAGTAGGGTGCATTCACCCATCTTTCTCAACTGAAATATTTCCTGAATGAAATTCTTAGTTTTATTTCTATATTTATATATAATTTTTTTTGTAAATAATGTAAATAACTTTCCTATTTTATTTTATTTTATATAATAGATTAATTATATTCATTTGTTAGTCTCGTTCTGTACTTCTTGTTTTTAATAAAATAATTGTTTATCCACTTTCATAAAAAAAAAAAATTATGTTCATTCAAAAAATTAATTAGCTAGTAGATAAAACATAGAGAATCATTAGATAAATTCAGATAGAAAATTTTCAAGTATATATGGAGATATGATATATATATACACACACGTACATATATTATTGACAGATTTTAATATGTAAGATGAAATATGAAAAATAGGAGACATGACTCTTCTCCTTGACTTCTTTTGCACCGACACTAACGAGTTGAGGAGAGTACTCTGTTGCTGTTGTGGGTTCACAATCTCACAAAGAGTGAATCAAATTGTTGGCCTAACAAAGAGAGATGGATGTTTTGACTCTACAAGGACGTTATTATCGAAATCTCTGTCCATTTATTTGTTTCTCTTAGTTTTGTTCAATTGTTCATAAAGTGATTTCAATCATAGCTAGGGATTTATTTCAATTTTTTGCATTTGTGTTGTTTTGATATTCTACAAAGTTTTTTTTTTTGGTTGTTATACTTTGTTTTAGTATTAAAGTTGTTTTTTCACTAAATAAAACATGAAAAGTAAGAAATTTGATGTGAACTCAAAAATCATGACCAAATAATTCAACATATCTGTAAATTATTAGTGAAATATAAAGGGATTGATGGCAAATAAAAGACTCCAACCAAATTAAAATTTTGTTTTGTTAAGATGAGCGGCTAAACAACTAACAAAAACAGTGGTGTGCACAAGCCTCGATGAGGCAAGTGGAACGGAGTCTGAGTACATATGGGCATTGGAATCACCTGTACATAACTACTATTTATATTTTCAAAAATTTATCTTCACCTATTATTTAAATTCTTACAATTTTTCAAGAGTTATAATGAAGATATGTGATTGTTGGTAACCAAGTTAAAGTTTTGTTGAAGGAATCAACAATGAAGAACCATGTTCATGACAAAGCTCCAAAATCGAGATCTTGTTGGAGCAATCAACCAATGCGCCCACCAATTAAGGAGGCGTTCAAAACATCAAAGTCTTGTTCGTGCAGTTTGTCAATTAGGAACCGCATTGATGACAAGACTCCAAAACCAAAGTCTTGTTTGATGACAAATAGAAGACTCCAAAGTCAAGCCAATTGTGAGAAACAACCATTGAATGTGATGCCTTTTGCCATATGTCTACGCACATTGTCTTGTGCCATACATATTAGCCTTTCTCATGCTCATTTTTATATGATATTGTTGAAAGAACAAATTTTTATTTAAAAAAAAAAATGACTAAACCAAGAGAATCAAGATAAAAAGGCTATAAACGGATGTTATTGAAACAATTGGGCAGGGTATCCTCCTCTGTTGTTATCCTGAAATATAGGAAGTGGAGCTCACAATGATAAACAAAACAAAAAATTAAACAAGAACTTTGCTCTAATGGGGCTAGGTTGTTAATAGTCTTTTATAAAGATTTTTATTTTCATAGAGTATTAAAATGAGCTGAATATAGTGGTGCTAAAAAAACTACTTGTTATGTGAGCAGATTTGTAATTCAATTTTTGTGTCAATCGGGTGAATGTGTATGAGCTGATCAATTCGTACGCATGTCTTGCCACTCGATTTATCCACTTTATCAAATAAATAAATAAAATAAAATAAAATAAACCCAAAAATTTTAAAATAAAACAATAAGGTTTCATATAGGTCCTACACTAGTTGGAGTAGTAATGCAAAAGACGTGGCCTTGATAACAGACTGATTTACAGCATCAATACTTTAGTGGTTGGTGAAAAGTCACATGCGTAACATATGAGATTAAGCATGCTCCTTTTCTTTTCTTTTTCTTTTATTTTTCTTTTTCAATAAAAAAATATGTAAATTACATACTTCAGAGCAAACATAACCCATGAGGATGAGATTAAGCATGTTTACTGCTTAATGCATCGTATAAAATAAAATAATAATAATAATAATAATAACGAGATATTTTACTAATGTCATCAATGAAAATAGAGAAAGAAATACTCATAAATTCATCCAAGGCAGCTTGAGTCGCATTATTAATTTATAGCTAGTAATACAATAATAATTTAGCAAAAAACAAGGCTTAATTTTGCTAATTACTTTGATTTCATTACAACCAAAGCCCTCTTGATCCGGTGTATGATGACTACTATCTTTACATACTCATGGTATGATAGAAAAGAAGATATAAGTTATATTATGTATGGCATCAATGAAAATAAATAGAGAATTGCTCATACATTCATGAAGAGTAGCTTTGGTGCCATTATTTAAAGCTAGTAATACAACAGTAATTTAGCGATAGATAGCTTTTACTAATTATATTGATCAGCTCATCACAGCTAAAGCTCTCTTGATCTTGTTTATGGTGATTACTATCTTTACATACATCATGTCATACATGTGGTCCATAAACCTGAAATATGCATACCTCCATTCGTTTTTGAACAGCAGTGTTATCAACACTATCAAAAATCCAACCACAAACCCAGACATCAAGCCAATGCCAAACCAAATAGTTGGATTATCATTATCATCATCGTCTTCTTGATCATCAACATGGCTGTTTGATGGTGATTCCTCACTTGTGCAATTTTTACTTAGAGGAGCTCCACATAGATTAAGATTGCCAGCATAAATGGATGGATCATTGAAAGTGGTCAATTGGCTAGCATATGGGATTTTTCCAGACAAGTTGTTGTATGAAAGATTCAAGCTTCCTAGAAAATGTAATGTAGAGAGGCTTGGAGGAATTGCCCCAATGAGCTCATTTCTTGAGAGATCAAGAGATTCCAATGATTGCATTCGACCAATATCTATAGGGATCTCACCTGACAGATTGTTACATGATAAATCCAAGTTTTGCAATCCAACTAGATTTACTATTTCTTTTGGGATTTGGCCTAATAAATTATTTGCAGAGAGATCTAAGAATTTGAGGGATGAAAGAGTGACTCCAAATTGAAGTTCTATTCCTTTGATATAAACAAGGATCTTAATTATAAGCCCTTCCTGTGTATTAGAAGGAAAACTTGCTCCACCATTCATACTAACATTTATCATGCCCATGAGGCTACCATACGATTTCGGTATGAACCCTACAAATGAGTTGTGGGAAATATCCAAGAAATGAAGTGATGTGAGATTGGATAATAAAGGCAAGTTACCTGAAAAGTTATTTTCTTTCAAGGTCAGGATCATCAATGAAGTCATGGTTTTTCCCACCCAACTTGGAATCTCGCCTGATAAACTGTTGTGGTCAAGAGCAAGAGTGGTCATGAAAGTGCACTTCTTCAAGAATGATGGAAACTTTCCACGCAGTTGGTTGTTACTTAAGTGCAACACTTCCAAAGATTGAGATGAACTTATAAGAGAATTTGGAACCTCCCCTGCTAGTGAGTTGTTTGCCAATATGAGATACCGTAGGCTTGTCAAATTGTTCCAGCAATTCGGGATAGCTCCTTCCAAGTGATTGTTGGAGAGTTCCAATAACACAAGGCCCACCAAATCACAAATTGAGTTTGGAATAATACCACTCAAGTTGTTTGAAGATAAAAAGAGGTAGTTGAGCTGAGGTGTTCTTCCATCAAAGATTCCAAGATCAGAGGGAATGTTTCCTGAAATTTGGTTATTGGATAAGTCTAATGCATAGACATCAGGAGAGAAATAAGGAACAGATCCCTCAAAGCTATTAGAGCCTAGGAGTATGCTTAAATCATATCCTTCGTCTTGAGATTTCAAGCGTTGCGGCAGTCTTCCTTTGATTTCATTATTGCTGACATCTAAGATAGCCATTGTTTCGGTGATGTTCCAAAACCAATCAGGCATTAAATCCTTGATTCTAGTATTGGATATGTCCAAAACGGCAAGATTTACTTGGTTGGCTAACCAAACTGGAAATTTTGGTCCGATGTGACAATAAGATAAGTGTATCTCGTAAGCTTGAAAGACTGGAATCCAATTAGTGCTTATATTGAGAACAAAATGATTAAGAGACAGGTACCCGAGACTTGTGAGATTGGCTAAATGAGCTTCAGTGATAACAGAGTAGTTGAAGTTGTTGTCACTAAGATCCAAATATTGTAAGCTTGAGAGTCTTCCCAAGGATTGAGGGATGGAACCATTTAAAGTGTTGTCATGAAGATCCAAATATTGTAAGCTTGAGAGTCTTCCCAAGGATTGAGGGATGGAACCATTTAAAGTGTTGTCATGAAGATCCAAATGTTGCAAGCTTGAGAGTCTTCCCAGGGATTCAGGGATGAAGCCATTTAATGCACTACTATAAAGATACAATTTTTGCAGTTGTGATAGTTTGCCAATAGATGCAGGAATGGAGCTGTTGAAGGGATTAGATGAAATATCGAGAAATGTGAGATTTCTGAGTTCACCCAACCAATCTGGCAAAGGACCTTTTAGCGAGCTAAATTGAAATGAAAGCACATTCAAACTTTGTCTGATGCATCCAGAGAATGCATCTCTGAAATCCTCCAATCTCTTCCCCATAAAAGTTCCATCCAAGTGGAGTGACTGGAGATTGCAGAGGTCACCAAATCCTCTTGGCATATCACCAGAAATTCCTTCATTGGAGGACAAGTCCAGAAATTGAAGAGAAGTTGCGTTTCCAATGGAGGAAGGGATGTTGCCAATCAACCCAGAGTCTGTCATGCTGAGATGACGTAGATTGGGAATTTTGAAGAGCCATTCGGGGATGCAAGTGTTGTGGAAATTGTTCCATCCAATATCCATGAAGGTGAGATAGCTGAAGTTGAGATTTGGGAAAGACTCAGGGATTCTGTTCATTCTGCAGTCAAACAAAGAAACCAGTTTTAAATAATGAAGCTTGTTGAGTGATTGCATGACGTTGTTCACTCCAGAAAAGTTGGCACCATCGATAGATAAGTATCTCAGGGAAGATAGACCAGATAGCCACTCAGCACCATTAACCTTGAGTCCTTCATCACTTGACAGGTTGAGGTTACGTAGCTTGGTGAGATTACCGAGCTCATCGGGTATGACACCAGTGAAGCAAGCGTAGCTAAGGTCGAGATGAACTAGGTTCTCCAACGAACCCAGCAACTTTGGGATGGAGATACTCTGGAAGCAATTGAAACTGAGATCAAAGTATTTGAGATGCCGGAGGCCAATAAGAGATTCACTGATGTTACCACTCAGCCCCCACTCAAAACCACACCTCTCACTACAAAAATGAATAAAATCATCATCATATTCTGGTGGTGGCATGCGTTGGAGGTTGAGGCTGAGGACATGACCAGAATCGTTGTCGCAACGCACGCCGGCCCATTGGCAGCAATCATCAGTCTGATTGCCCCATGAAGAGATGGGATCATCAACCTTGTGATATGTGATTTCAGCTTTGAATGAGAGGAGGGCGTCTCGTTCGGCCTCAATGCAGCCTCTGGTAGTATGATTAGTACCTGTGATGAAAGGCAACATCAAAGCAAGACATAATGATAATAATAACATTGCTACTTGTTGTTGAGTGGAAAGAAAGAAGAATGGTGGAGAAGCTTTGTAATTAGCAGATGCCATTGATCTCTTGTCTCTTTTCTATTCAACATTCCATTCTCTCTTACCCTCTATGTATTATAAGAGACTTTTTTTTTAAAAAAAAAAGTTATAACATAAGGCTTAGAAAATTCAACTTTTATTATTTATTTTTTTAATTCCACGAATAAATATGAAAATTGTTCAAGTTTATTTTTTATTTTATTTTTGAGAAAAACAATAAACGCTATATACATTAGGAGCATGTGTCTAAACTGAGAATTAATCATCTAACTTACGCACTCTCCGGGGATGAGAGGTTTAGGTTGTGAGTTCACACCCATAACCTGCGACCTTTTATAATAATTATTTTTAACGAATTTTGAACTCGAGATTTTTTGAATCTCACCTTCACTTTGTACTATAAGACCAAATCCTACTAGGCTATAAGCTGTTTGGTAATTGTTGCAATTTATATAAAAACCTAAATAATTTTATAATTTTATTATAATATTTTAAATTTAATTAATTTATAATGTTATTTTTGAAAAAAAATTGAATAAACTATCCCTTTATTGCAAACTATTTATTTATTTTATAATATATTTCATAATACTTTTTCAACTTTCAACATCAGGAATTTAATCACCGACAAGAAGAAGATGGGAACATTCACAGTTGTATGTGAAAGTCAAGCTATAACTGTGAAAGTCAAACTAATTAAGAATTGACAACTGTGAAAGCCAACCTACTGTGCTGACTTGCCAGTGCGAAACCTGGCCCAGCTTTAAATTAACTTTTTATTAAACTTTGAACTGACCTAATTAAGAGGTTGGTGAATCTATGTACTAATTATATCTAGAGAGATTTAATTTGATGATTCCAAAACCATATAAACAAGAGGGAAGTGTTGGTCAATAATAAATAAATAAAAGGATTTAAAGATAGTTGGATTTAAAGAAAAAAAAAAAACTAAATAAAATTCTAAAACTTTGCGGGAAAAAAAATCCCCAACATCAATAAAAATCTCATGCTTCTTACATGGATTCTTGTAGCTATGGAGGGATTATAAGTAAATTTTGAGGAATCAGTCCAGGTAATAAAAAGAAGCTTCAACTTCATGGGCACATGAGTCACTGATCTAGAAGGCCATGATTCATGCATGGATGAATACCATTGGAGTTCCGAACTCTTAGCACTCTCTCAACTCTACCATATCTATCCAATTTTTACTTTTTGATTTCAAAAATTGCAAACTCTTATAAAAAGGGACAAATGATTGTTTTTTTAGAATAATTACGGACGTTGAAAATATCTTGAAATTGAATAAGCACTCATTCTCACCAATCAAATATGCCGGACGATAGCTCTAGAAATCATGTCCTAGAGAATTCTGCTCGTGGAGTAGAAATCCTAGAGCCAGGTTCTCTAAAAATCTTTTAGGGAAATAGGGGATCTAAGGAATCTGATAACTAACTTCTTTTGTGAATCTATTTAGCTATTACGATGAAAAAAAATTTATCTAATTTTGCTAAAACTATAAAAACTAAGAGAGTGTTGGTATACCCAATAAAATAAAAAACAAAAATAAAATAAATAAAACAAAATTTTATAATATAAGTTTTTGTAATCAAAGAATTCCATATGCTTATTATTTGGATAAATGCAACTGCTGACATCATTACTTGAGAAGTCCATCACGACATTCAAGAGGAGTGACAACTTTAGCATCGTCTTCCCTTGCATAGACCAGCCTCTCCCAGATCCTCTTGACATAGCAAATTGACTCTAGTTGCTTTTGTTTTTGTTTTCATTCTATCCCTTGCCATGTTTCTTTACTTTCTCATTTTCATGTTGTTACTTTTGTCTTTCCACTTCTTGTAAATGTTGTTGTTTCTAAATCTGTTGCCTATTTTGTTTTGTGTTTTTTCCTCAATTTTTTTTTTATCCTTTTCAATAAATTTTGATTTATC
This sequence comes from Dioscorea cayenensis subsp. rotundata, assembly GCF_009730915.1. Lineage (NCBI taxonomy): Eukaryota > Viridiplantae > Streptophyta > Magnoliopsida > Dioscoreales > Dioscoreaceae > Dioscorea > Dioscorea cayenensis. The sequence goes on from NC_052482.1 coordinate 20,547,329, forward strand.
CATTTTTATGAAGAAAAAAAAAAATCTCAACTCCAATATTTCCTTTTAGTGATGGCTTATGGTACATTTAGAAAAATAGAGTTGGACTAAAATAAGATGCGACCAATAGAGGTGGACATGGGCGAGCTGGGTTGGAGTGCTGGAGCTGCAGACTCAAATATACTGACCCATATATTGAATTTTGGTAGGCATATTCGAGCCAAATTGTTTTGATCCAAACCCGACCCATTTGATTGTCATTTTAGCTGAGCCCAAATTTAACCCGACCCAAAAAAATAAATAATTTTTTTTATGAAATAATTGAAATAACTAAATAAAACTACTACTACTAACCCCTAAAAATGTTTTCAAACATTTAAAAAAATCTAATACAAGTATTATAAATGTTTACTCTTTTTCAAAGTCCCTATTACTTATTATATATATAATTATATATATTATAAATAATATATGATTTATATTATTTATTTATTCGGATCGGGTACGGGTCGGGTCGGGTCAAAGATTCATTTGACCCAAACCCGTAGAAATTAATCGAGTAAAACATTTGAGTCAACCCGGGTTTTAGCTAAACTTTCTAAATCAGGGTATCTGTATTTTTGGGGCTGGGTTCGGGCCAGCCCATGGGTCGCCCGACCCATGTCCACCCCTAGCGACCAATTTGATAAATTATATTTATATAATAAATATTTTAATAAAGTTAATCAAGGTATATTATTATTATTTCACATCTTGTAGAAATGCGGTAAGCTGTGCTGACTTATCGAATTAGTTAACCACTATCTTCCACGCGGCGAAACTCTATTCATTTATCATGTGATCTGAGCTGCAGGCACAGGCGGCCATTATAGAGTACCTTAGGAACACCAGACCGCAACTCCCTCTCTCGCTGATGAGAGAGAGCTCAGCGGACTCCTTCATTGGCCTTGTCCCTTCGCGCTAAATCCCATTCATCGTTCCAGGGCCTTCAAGTGCTCCATGGCGGCAGAGCTCCATCCGTGTGGGAGCCGTTCAGATGACCTCCACCAACGATATCGAAGCCAACTTCAACACCTGCTCTCGTCTCTTCAAGGTTTTTCTCTTCTTTCCATCTCCCCATTGATCCATCGCTGTTTCTCGATTTTAGTGTCGTTCTAACTTGGTTTTGGTGTTAGATTTCATTGTCTGAGGCTGTGGAATCGTGAACTCTTGATTTGATTTGATAGGAAGCATCAATTGCTGGTGTTAAGCTGCTTTTTGCTTTCCGGAGGCCTTCTCCTTTGTGAGTTACCGAGATGGTGAGTCTCTTGAGATTGCTGAACCTATCGATGGACCTATTATGCGGAGATACTGTTCTCTGGCAAGGTATATGAAGTATAAAGCCAGGTTTTTGAAATTACATTGCGCGTGTTGTTCGATTGTAAATTGTGAATTTTTTCACACAAAAAGTGATTTTTTTTTAGATTTTACTATTTCTGGTTTGCAGATTTTGATCCCTTAACTTTGATTGCTTCTGTTGGTTATGTTTGTTGTTTAATACAATCCTGTTGTATGAATGGATGTTTACACTTTGTGAATATTATTACATTCTTAAGTTTTTAAGATTATATGTTTTATATATTAAATATTTGACAAAAGTAGATAGTAGATTATGTTGAAGTTCTCCTGATCTGAATTGTGATTTTGATTCTTTATAGAAGTTCTGGATCATCTTGCTTTTCATGTAACCAGATATGTATGTATGACAGAGAATAAAATATTGGGTTATCTCTTGGAGGCTTCAAAGAGAAAGGTCCAGATGACAAACACCTTTATAATTCTCATTTTTTGGTGGATGATACCGGAAACATCAAAAGCTTATATAGGAAGATACATCTGTAAGACATCTTAGTCTTGATTCCTGACTCAAGCTTTTATAGGAATATGGCTTACGAAGAGAGTAATTTTACCACACCAGGTATGTTGGCATTTCATATGCTGTTTTTTTTTTTATTGTACAATTTCAGAGGACCATTAACTTCACTGGGTTTCTTCTAGCTCTGTTTAGGTGTTATTTTTTTTATTTATAAAATAGTAGAGTTTGGTTTGACATTGTTCATTTGTCAATGTATCACGGAATTGAATTGTCCTCTTGAAGCACTTCCGGCTGATACCAATATTAAGCAGTTCCAATAAACTTTAAATTTAAAGATTGTTTTAAATGGTATGTTTTACAAAGGGATCGTACAGCACTGAAAGCAAATACTGTTTGTGGAAGTTGTCTGTTATAGTTGAAGATAGATAGCCTATGTTTTTAGTCAATCTACTAAAACCTGTAAACTTAATCAGTTGGTGACATAGAGATGTATGTACTGTTGGTAACATAGAGATATATGGCATAGTTGAATACAAAAAGAATAGAATTTTGAAACTCCGCTATAAGAGAAGTGGCCATTTATGATTTTTTTCCTGCATCCATGTTGTAGGTAGTTGCAGCTGCTCAAGCTGGAAAGCACAATGAGAAAAGAGAAAGCTATGGTGATTCTCTTATTATTGATCCATGGGGAAGAATTACAGCTCGACTACCTGGTGAGTTTCTGTACCATTTTCTTCTAATGGTGCAGTGTGCATATGTTTTTACAATGCTGATTTAAGAATGCGGATCACAATACAATTAATTATAAATGCATCCTGACAGAAACTTGACAATTTTACATGCGAAGTTTGTTGCCTGGGGGACATTTGTATTTCTTGGCTTTCCCTGGAAAATGAAAATTTAAAGTTAGACCAACTAAGTCACAGCATTTAATTTTCCTTTTATATTGAGATGTTGATTAGATAGTATAGGCTAAGTGAGAGCTGAACATGATCATTTATTCAAATGAGGACAGGCCCTGAGCTTTAATAGGGATCAATCCAGAAGTATGCATCACAGTGTGCTGCTTTCTTTGTTGATAAAAGATTATTGTGTATACCATTTATGATTTGTGATCAGTAAACATTTTTTTCATCTTGGGTTGATGCATTATTTGCATTATTATTTTCTCATTTTCTTTCACATTTATTGTTTCACAAGTCTAGAACTACCAATAGCATAATTCATGTTTCTTTCACAGCTTTTGCCTTGTCAGATCGTCTTTCTACTGGAATAGCCATCGTTGATATTGATTTATTAAATATTGCCTCTGTGAGGACTAGGATGCCGATTTCAGAGGTAATTCTAAATCGACATCTCTTTCTTGAAGATGTGAATGGTTTTCCATTGTCCTGATAATCAACATACTTATTTTTAAATAGCATAAAAAGCTAGGCACTTGGTGAAAAGCTTCGTGTCTGTGAAATTCCATGCAATGGCTTG